>NC_052312.1:40994230-41169230 GCF_016432855.1 Salvelinus namaycush
CGTGAACAGCAGTGCCAGAGAGATATGAAGCAGGGAGGAAGGAAGGGATGAGCAGGAGGAGAGGAATGAGTGAACAGCAGTGCTAGAGAGGTGTGAAGAGGGTCAACGGTCAGGTATCATATGGGGAGGCAGATGTTGGAACATATTGTACTGGATTATTGCACTGTACACCGACGAGAGGGAGGGAGGGATACAAGTGACAGAAAGAGAGGAAAGAGAGAGAAAGAGAGAGAGAGAGAACGAGGAGAGTGAGAGAGACAGTGTGTGTTATCAGGGCATGTGCATGCATTGACACTTAGCAATGCCGACAAGGTGGCTACAGGATAGATAGCGTTGGAAACATTATTTCAGTGCTGATATCTCTGTATAGACTAGTCTGTGATGTCGGTGGGAAATGTCTTTACTGATCAATACCAGCACAGATAGGAGAATAGGAAGGTCTCATATAGGTAGTATCGTAGTGTCAGGACGTTCCAACACACACACACACAACACACACTGTCCCACCTCCAACTCCGTCTCAGACAGTGGGAGAAAGAAGTATAAATCCATACAGATTTCAGATCTTCTATTTTTCCTTTGCAATCTTATTTTATCACAATACAACCTCCTTTCCTCATATCTTCACTGTCACCAACAATAGAGCTGATAGATTGACAGAGTTAGATGGAAAGAGATAGATAGATTTAAAGGTTTAAAGTTCATCCCTGCTCTCTCCCTCTCCCTTTCTCTCTCCCTCGCTCCCTCTCCCTTTCTCTCTCTCTCTCTCCCTCTCCCTTCTCTCTCTCTCTCTCTCTCTCCTCTCTCCCTCTCCCTCTCTCTACCTCTCTCTCTCCCTCCACTCCCTTTCTCTCTCTTTCCCTCTCTCCACTCTCTCTCTCTCTCTCTCTCTCTCTCTCTCTCTCTCTCTCTCTCTCTCTCTCTCCACTCAACAAACAACCATCACATCGAAGGGAATCAAACAGGAGTAATGGAATAATTGGTCTGTTGCACAATGGGCCTAGCTGACCAGAGTAAACAATGGCTGTGGCCTGGACTGAACCCTCATCTATTCACACAACAAAGAGCAAGAGGGAGGAAGAAAGCATAATCTGAGTAAAGCTGGAGATTATTGACAGGAGAAGATGTCTGTTACAGGCACACAAAGATTCACAGATCTGTTCTAACTGGCTGAGACCACAGCGGAGAGGCAGGAAAGAAAGGGCTTAGGTTGGGGGGGGGTGTGAGGGGTGTACACAGACACAGACACACACACACACACACACACACACACACACACACACTTATAGGAATACACACACATTATCTTCTCAGGCGTACACACCTGTTTGTTCATGTGTAAACACCTCATTGTTTCTGGGGTTTTTTCGCATTCTTGCACACACATTTGTTCTTGAGCTTATCTTGTCCACTGGTGCACGCACACACACACGCACACACAGACACACACAGACACACAAAAACACGTCTTTGACACACAAACACAGACACACACTCTTAACGTATACACACACACAAGCATAGAACCCCCACAGATTCTTCTAGTGATGGAGTAGGACTCACATGAAGGGATTAGGGTAGAGAGGGTAAGAAGAAAGAGAGCGGGTTTAGAGAGTTCAAACGAACACAGCTCAGGGTTGAGAGACAGACAGGGGGGAGACGGAGACACTCCTTACAAATCCCTTACTAACCTCCCCCCCTCCCCTCCCCCCTCCCTGCACCACCTCCTAGTGCCTGGCTAGTGGCTGACATTTAAATTCCTTCGTCGCAACTAAGATAGGATTTTCCCCCTCTCACTCATTGTGTGTGTCTGTCTCCCCCTCCTCCCCCCCCCCTCTGGTCACCCCGGGGGCTCCGTGCTGTCACTTCCTGTTTGATGACATGCGTGTCGTTTTGGCGATGGGGGTATGCTCTGGGCGTTCTCTGGTGTGTGTGTGTGTGTGTGTGTCTGTTTCTGTGTGTGTGTAAAGTGACTTGTCACTCTGCTCGCTGGCCCATTGAACAGGCCTGAGTGATGGGAGCTGGCCCTGTAATGGAACTCAATTCACACTGCAAATATAGCTATGCTGAACCGCTGGTCTCAACACACTAACACACTAACACACACACCCTCCCCGCAGTCCACTGGCCTCCCAGGCGGGTCAGAGCTGGTGGGGAGGGGGTGTGGAGGGAGGAGAGGAGGGGGTTCACCCACCTCCAGGAGTCATGGTGGGGGTAATTGAACAGAAATGACCAGCGAGACCTTTATTTCATCAGCCAGTCCTGACCTACTGTACTGTGTCTCAGTGTTCAGTGCAACCAGTCTCAGAGCACAGCCTTAACAGAGGACTAGTAGAACGACACTCAGAGAGGGTTTCGTGGGTGAGCATCCCTGTGTGCTAGCGTGCGTGTCAGATATTTGAAAAACACAGAGCCGTATTAATATATTAATTTAAGATTCTCAAGGAAAACAAGTGCTTACTTAGTGTGTGTGCCTAGTGTGTGTGTGTGTGTGTGTGTGTGTGTGTGTCTGTTGTTTTCCTCAAGAAGAGGATTGAAATGTCTTTATTAGAGATAGCAGGAGGAGTGTGTCTAATGGGAAGCAGTGGCTGATGGGTAGTGAGAGCTGCCATGGCCATTTGCATAAACCAGTCTTTGTTTCCCTTCCGTGGCCGGCGGCCAACCACCAACAGAAGGACGGAAGTTCCTCTCACAACATAGTGGGCCTCTCCCAAACCCAAACCCTCCCTTTACACAGAAATGCCATTTAAAAAACAGCCCGTTTTGACTCATAAACAGCTATTCTCTTCCTCATCTTAAAGACAATTAGGAACAAACGCATTTGGTGAGAATTCTTGTGAAGAAACATGAAGGGAATGAGAAAGCGTTGTTGTGGGGAGCAGAAATAGCTGGAGGAGGAAGAGGGCTTGTGATGAATATTGTAGCTCGTTCGTTTCCAAGATTATTATGGTGTGTCTGTTGCTGTGGAAATATTTGCTTGAGAGTATTAAATGCTTTGTCTGACGATCAGGCTGTGTAAATATCCAGGAGCACTGTGACTACTCTGGATTATTTGTCATTTAGATCTTATTCTGAAAATGAAACCTCCGATCCCCTCAGTAGATATTACTGGCAGCCATTTACTTGTTCCTTCTAAGCAGAAAGCAGCCTGTCTTCATGCCAGTCTGCGAGATAATGTGTGGAATAGAGTCTTTATTTCATTTTGAACTATTGTGAGTGTAATGTTTACTGTTCATTTTTCATTGTTTATTTCACTTTTGTTTTATCTATTTTACTTGCTTTGGCAATGTAAACATACATTTTCCATGCCAATAAAAGCCCCTTAAATTGAAATAGAATTTGAATTGAGAGAGAGAGAGAGAGAGAGGGGAGAGCTGTTGAATGTCAGCAGTGCAGATGCTCTTTAAGATCCAGTACGCTGCCATGTGTGTGTGTGTGTGTGTGTGTGTGTGTGTGTGTGTGTGTGTGTGTGTGTGTGTGTGTGTGGGTGTGTGGGCGGGTGGGTGGGTGGGTGGGTGGGTGGGTGGGTGGGTGTGTGTGTGCAGGGAGAGAGAGAGACTCTCTGTGCTTTTGATGGGGAGAGTCAGTGGATGGAGAGAAAGATGGGGAAAGTTGGGAATGTGTTCGCCAGACGGGACAAAACTAACCTCTGTGCTGCTGGTGGCAACACACCCGCAGGCATGCAAGCACACACCAATAGCACAGAGCTGAGTTTTGTCCCGTCTGGCAAACACATTCCCAACTTTCTCTCTCTCTCTCTCTCTCTCTCAGCGTGACCCAGTAGGATTCTGAGTGTTTCCTTCCCACGATGCACCTGAAGGGGACATCTCTCACTCAGAGATCGAGGCTGTTAGTGTGTTCCCACGGGGCCGTGTGGTAAGGGAAGTGACAGCGTCCCTCTCTCTCTCTGTCACACAAACAGGCCATCAGCCACTCACTAATGGCCAACCAGGTTTTTTTAGCTGGCATCTTCTTTTTGTTTGTGTGCTCTGAGTATTCATTTATTCATGTGTCCCTTTCTTGTTTCCTTGTTTCACTCCCCCTCTTTCTCCCCCCCCCCCCCCCGACCCTCCCGTCTCTCTCTATAGCAGCTGTATGCAGCTCAGCTGGCAGCGATGCAGGTGTCTCCAGGGGCCAAACACAGCAGTATGCCCCAGACCAACCTGAACACCCACTCTCCCACCAACACACACCAAGAGAAGAGCCGCAGCACCCCACCGCTCAAACCCAAGGTACGTACCTCTGAGTGTGTGTGAGTGTTTTGGAGTTTTTTTGCGCCCGGGGGTATTCATTCCCGCATGTGTGTGTGTTCCTGCTCGGTTGAGGCTCTTTTTTTTGCATCCAGTACCTTTTGCGTCAAAAGCTGCAGGCTGTCAACCAGTCACCTGCTGGTACTAATCGTTCTCCCGATGAAACTTACCAAACAACTTCTCTGAAGTCTCAACCACTTACCCAACGTTGCTGGAGACAACGTCTCTGGCCCGCTCTCAGCTCTGTAGTGGAGGTGTGAGGCAGTCAGCCGTGTGGCCGTTGGCATGTGTGAGTGTGTGGACCACACTCCCTGACCATAGGGCTATGGTGGTCTGTGGGTGGTCTGTGTCCATCCAAGCGGAGTCTTACCTCCATGAATATCTGTGTTGAAGACGCAGTGAAAGCCCCTCAGCAGACCCCCAGGGGCCCCTCAGCAGACGCCCAGGGGCCCCACAGTGGAGCGGTCCTTCCTTTCCTCTTTCTTTCCTTCGCTCTGTCCATCTCTCCTTCCCCCCTCTACTCCCTGATGAGTTGTAATCTCAGACAGAGAGAGGCAGCATGGCCATGGTGTTGATTAAGATCCTTGGTTGACCCCAGCTCTCGTGACCCCGCGATAGTGTCTATCGATTCCCCGCTGACACTGTCCTCCCTCCCGGCACACACTGACACACACGTACACGCACACACACACACTAACACACTGCCCCCCTACCTTGCCCCCCTGACCCCCTCACCTGCCCCCCTGTCTAACACAGGGTCTGACTCTGACACACGCCTCTCTTCCGGTCTCATTACCATATATATGGAGTGGCTAGGGAGAGGAGGCGACTGTGGTCCTAGCAGGGGGGAAGGGTAGCCGTAATGGCCGACAGGCAGACAGCAGGACAGGGGAGTGGACACGCACTGCCCCCACCAGGTCACCATGGAAATGGCTAGACCACTCACTGGTTTCACTTCCACTCAGTGCTGTGGCCACCACAGTCTGTCACAGACCCACTGTCAGGGTTCCCTTTTCTCCTATTTTCATCCCTGCTTTCTCTCACTCTATCAGCCTTACGTTATGACTGGCTGACGCCCCATTAGTCTCTCTCAATCTCAGCCCCTGTTGATTTCTATCCCTCGTTCTCTCTCTCTCAATTCAATCCAATTCAATTGACTTTATTGACATGGCAAGTTCATTATTACTTACATTGTCAAAGTATACATATCGAAAAATAAAAATAAAATATATATGTATATATATATATAAAATATATATATATATAAATAAATGGTGGGACCAACAGCAATAATAATAGTAGTAGTGGACATGGGATTACCATTAATAACAACTACAACAACAATATTAATCAGAACAACAATACATTAAAGCAATGGTAGTAGACCAGTGTCAACATGACTGAGAAGACACATGACATGGTATGAAAGACAAAACAAAACAAGATGGGAAATATTATCGACATTACTTTGCACTTTTCACTGGCTTCTCTCTCTCTCTCTCTCTCTCTCTCTCTCTCTCTCTCTCTCTGTCTTTCTCTCTCTCTCTGTCTTTCTCTCTCTCTCTCTGTCTTTCTCTCTCTCTCTCTCTCTCTCTCTCTCTCTCTCTCTCTCTCTCTCTCTCTCTCTGTCTTTCTCTCTCTCTCTGTCTTTCTCTCTCTCTCTCTGTCTTTCTCTCTCTCTCTCCTCTCTCTCTCTCTCTCTCTCTCTCTCTCTCTCTCTCTCTCTCTCTCTCTCTCTCTCTCTTCCTGTGATGGGAGGAGGAGGAGGTAGAATGGTGGCCTTCGTGTATATTTTAGAGGTGCTGTCTTGTCTCTGTTCATTAAGAGGCTCTTGCTGAAGTGTAGAGGCTGGCTGGCTGGCCGACTGACTGACTGGCTGCCTGGCTGCCTGGTCTGCTGTAGACAGATGTTTGGACTGAGGCGCACCGCTTAAGTGCTTTACCCTGGGGGGAGGAGGTACAGGGACACACGGCTACTCAGGTGTGGCCTGCTGGGAACATCATACACTCTCACGTGCATGCGCGCACGCAAGCGCGCCCACACACACACACACACACACTGCCACTGACTTAAAGTGAGTTCCCCGGAAGCCTTAGTTGACTGTCCATGTGACAGAAACCATGACCACAACCGCTGTTATCTTACTGTCCACTACACTGTGGCTGCATCTGGCTCTCACTGGAACCAGAGAAAAAGTGTCCACGGGATATTAGAAGCACTGACCACGTCTAAACAGAGACATGACCAGAGACATAGTTTCCACTTCCCAGGGACTTTCATTCTGACACTCAGCAGGTTAGAAATAGAGAGACAGGAGCTTTCTCCTGTAAGTACAACTGTATGAGCCCCTCTCCTCACCTCTCCTCACCCCTCCTCACCTCACCTCTCCTGTCCACACCTCACCTCACTCTTCCTTACCTTTCCTCTCCTGTCCTCTCCTGTCCTCACCTCTCCTCACCCCTCCTCACCTCTCCTCTCCTGTCCACACCTCACCTCACTCTTCCTTACCTTTCCTCTCATGTCCTCTCCTGTCCTCACCTCTCCTCTCCTGTCCACACCTCACCTCACTCTTCCTCACCTCTCCTCTCCTGTCCACACCTCACCTCACTCTTCCTTACCTTTCCTCTCATGTCCTCTCCTGTCCTCACCTCTCCTCTCCTGTCCACACCTCACCTCACTCTTCCTCACCTCTCCTCTCCTGTCCACACCTCACCTCACTCTTCCTCACCTCTCCTCTCCTGTCCACACCTCACCTCACTCTTCCTTACCTTTCCTCTTCTGTCCACACCTCACCTCACTCTTCCTTACCTTTCCTCTTCTGTCCACACCTCACCTCACTCTTCCTCACCTCTCCTCTCCTGTCCACACCTCACCTCACTCTTCCTCACCTCTCCTCTCCTGTCCACACCTCACCTCACTCTTCCTCACCTCTCCTCACCTCTCCTCTCCTGTCCACACCTCACCTCACTCTTCCTTACCTTTCCTCTCCTGTCCACACCTCACCTCACTCTTCCTTACCTGTCCTCTCCTGTCCTGTCCTCACCTCTCCTCACCTCTCCTCACCTCACTCTTCCTCACCTCTCCTCTCCTGTCCACACCTCACCTCACTCTTCCTCACCTCTCCTCACCTCTCCTCTCCTGTCCACACCTCACCTCACTCTTCCTTACCTTTCCTCTCCTGTCCACACCTCACCTCACTCTTCCTTACCTGTCCTCTCCTGTCCTGTCCTCACCTCTCCTCACCTCTCCTCTCCTCACCTGTCCTCATCTCTCCTCACCTGTCCTCACCTCTCCTCTCCTCACCTCTCCTCTCCTCACCTGTCCTCACCTGTCCTCACCTCTCCTCTGCTCACCTCTCCTCTCCTTGCCACTCCTTTCTTCTCTCACTGCCTCCCCACCACGTGTATTTACCAGTGTGACTTTATTGTCGCTGAACCCTGCAGGGCACAGTCAAGGCTAGAGAGGTATCTGTTCTGTGTGTGACCACAGAGACCCTGGCTTGGTGTGAGCTGAAGCAGACCTCAGCCCACCAGCCATAGAGCAGACAGGCCTGTGATAGATGAATGACCACGGCACTGCACACACATACACACACACACACACACACACACACACACACACACACACACACACACACACACACACACACACCCTGGTGAGGATAGATGGCGGCACACACACTTGTCCTGGTAATTGAACCGTCAGCGACCTGATAAGATACAGAGGGATGATGTCACTTTCACGTGTCAGCACTTCACTGGGGTGAAATACAGGAGAAGTACTGCCATACATCCCCCTTTCCCTTTCCCTTTCCCTGTTACTATCACTCCTTTACTCCTCTCTTTCTTTCTTTCTTTCTTTCTTTCTTTCTTTCTTTCTTTCTTTCTTTCTTTCTTTCTTTCTTTCTTTCTTTCTCTCTCTCTCTCTCTCTCTCTCTCTCTCTCTCTCTCTCTCTCTCTCTCTCTCTCTCTCTCTCTCTCTCTCTCTCTCTCTCTCTCTCTCTCTCTCTCTCTCTCTCTCTCTCTCTCTCTCTCTCAATTCAATTCAATTCAATTCGCTTTATTGGCATGACATAACAATGTACATATTGCCAAAGCTTATTTTGGATATTTACAATATAAAAAATAAATAAAAAAATGAGAATCAAAATGGTCAACGGGACAACAGTAACAACAATAACCCTACATTCAACAATAACAATAAGCATACAGTAGAGGACATGTGCAGGTTGATTGTTCTGTCAGACACTGTCCCTCAACTTATGGCAGGCAGCAATGTAGTGCGCTGCCAACCCACAGCTCTCTGCGTCCTCCCCCAACAGGACGGGTAGCCTATCCTCATCAGAGAGGTCTTTGAAACCTTGAATAAGGGTTTCAAATTTGGGAAAATGACACTCTCTAATTGTTTTATATTTTTTACATTTTGTCAGGAAATGCAGTTCCGTCTCAGGTTCTCTCTCTCTTTCTTTCTCTCTCTCTCTTTCTCTCCCTCTCTTTCTCTCTCTCTCTGCCTCACACAGTCTCTCTGTCCTGAGGTTTAAAGCTCCTTTAACAATGCCTAGCGCAGGCACACACACGACGAGGCCCAAGCCTTCTCAGAGCCTGAGTCTCAACTAATTCCCCCAACACACTGGTATTATCCATGTTGGCAACTTCCCACTTAAGGATTTGTCTCTTTACTAAAAGACCCCAATCCAGAGCACTGGGAAGGGAGGAGAGGAGAGACAGAGGCATTATCTGTAATAAATATTCACGACTCTCTTCTTCTCCCATTCAGAGGTGAGTAAAGCCCACTGTACAATAATATGGGTCACGATTCAATAGTGAGAGCAGGTCTTACTAATGTTGACTCTATTGTCTCCTAGCCTAGTGAAGACATCTTTGGGGGTCTCCCTGCTTTCACACAGATATCTCTAATGAGGGGAATCCTGTTACAATACAGACAGAGAGAGAGAGAGAGAGAGAGACGAGACAGAGCGAGAGAGAGAGAGGTCTTAATTGACTTGTGGAATGCTCATAATCAGACAAAGTCACTGTTAGCAGCCGTATTACACAGCATCTCTCTGCTGGTTTGCCTGTGACGCTAAGCAGGATTGGGCCTGGTTGGTCCCTGGATGAATCGTATCCTAGGTCAGGGGTAGGCCACTAGATTCAACCGCAGACTATTTTTGAGGGGATGGTCGTGGGGCCGGAACATAATTCGAATCATTTGTACACAGCAAATGACCACAACTAAGCCCAGAAAGAGATTGTATTTGAAAATAACATAATCATTTCATAACTTGATTACATTGAGACACAATCACATACTGTATGTCTCTCTTTTTATTCGTGGGAATACTTGGGAACAGACTTCCTAAATTAAAATAATTTTAAGATGAATTCCTGGTGATTTTACAGTCTTTTCTGACCAAAAACTAAAATACCCCCCAAAAAAAGAACCGTTGGCGGGCCCAAAATAACAACATGCGGGACAGTTTTGGCCAGTGGTCCGCTTGTTACTGACCCCTGTTCTAGATGTATTCCTAGCTAACCATGCATACTTTACCCCCTGTTGTGTGTGAGTGTTAATTGCTGTGTTTTAATCAGACAGACAGTACATCAGGCCATCTCTCCGGGATCGAATTCTCCTGCCACCGTGACTAACGTGATAACCCTTATAGGGTGGAGGTCCACATGGAAATGAATTGATATACCGTAGCTGCCACATGGCACACAACTGTCCACACACACACACACACACACACACACACACACACACACACACACACACACACACACACACACACACACACACACACACACACACACACACAGCCACTCTGGGTTTGACACTTGACGCTTCTACTGTTATCTACTGCTGTTGTCTTCCTCAAGTCTGCCAATGTGCTGCACTTGGGAAAGTGAAACTCCTCATCTAGACTTGATGAGAGGCTGTGAAGCTGTGTCTCTGACTAAGTGGTCTGTACAGCTGCTGAAACTCAACGGGTCACATCTCTGAGAGTCTTTACATGCTGCCTTTTAATCTACACAAAAAAAACAAGCATTTTTCTATATTCTTGTTTTTTTTTCATCCGCTTTCTCATGAGCCATTGTAAAAGCTCTCAGCTGTGCTTAAGGGTCGACCTTGAAGGGGTTTTAAGTGTCTGACAGGGGCTCTTGTGGTGTCCTTATGAAGCGTAGTATGTGTCGTGTGCTGTGGATAATATAAGTGTGCGATGCATGTCCTCTTCTGTGTGGCATGTGCACGACACACGAGCATCAATTCTCACCTTGAGGCATTGCATGTCCAGTACCTCTTTCAGGAGGCAGAGAATGTGCATGACTCTCTTCCATGGCATGGGGAATACAGTATGTATTTTAGCTTTGTTTGGGCATCTCATCCTGTGGTTTGAGCCATACGGGACACACGTTTGTCCACTCTGCCTTGCTGTAGAATCCAATCTAAGCCTTCTGATTGGGCAAACGTCTGAGGTGATCCTCTGTGATTGGTTGAACCCACCCAGCGACCACTAGGCCACAACTGGTGTGTTTTGATTTTGCAGGACGAGGGTGCTCAGCCCCTGAACCTGTCGTCCAAGCCTAAGACAGCAAGCGAGAGCAAGTCACCCACCTCCCCCGCTTCCCCACAGGTCCCCACCATGAAGCTGGGCCACCATAGCACCGGATCCATGAAACACAGCACAGCCCCCTCCAGCATCGGAGGACCACCGTCCAGAGTCAACTCCATAGGTAAGGGACTGCACCCACTCACCACGCATACACAAATTGAACATAACACACACACACACATATATATACAGTTGAAGTCGGAAGTTTACATACACTTAGGTTGTAGTCATTAAAACTCGTTTTTCAACCACTCCACAAATTTCTTGTTAACAAACTATAGTTTTGGCAAGTTGGATAGGACATCTACTTTGTGCATGACACAAGTCATTTTTCCAACAATTGTTAACAGACAGATTATTTAACTTATAATTCACTGTATCACAATTCCAGTGGGTCAGAAGTTGACATACACTAACAGCTTGGAAAATTTGCCTTTTAACAGCTTGGAAAATTCCAGAAAATGATGTCATGGCTTTAGAAGCTTCGATTAGGCTAATTGACATCATTTGAGTCAATTGGAGGTGTACCTGTGGATGTATTTCAAGGCCTACCTTCAAACTCAGTGCCTCTTTCCTTGACATCAGAAATACAATTGTAGACCTCCACAAGTCTGGTTCATCCTTGAGAGCAATTTCCAAATGCCTGAAGGTACCATGTTCATCTGTACAAACAATAGTAAGTATAAACACCATGGGACCACGCAGCCATCATACCGCTCAAGAAGGAGACACGTTCTGTCTCCTAGAGAAGAACGTACTTTGGCACGAAAAGTGCAAATCAATCCCAGAACAACAGCAAAGGACCTTGTGAAGATGCTGGAGGAAACAGGTACAAAAGTATCTATATCCACAGTAAAGCGAGTTCTATATCGACATAACCTGAAAGGCCACTCAGCAAGGAAAAAGCCACTGCTCCAAAACCGCTAGAAAAAAGCTAGACTACGGTTTGCAACTGCACATGGGGACAAAGATCATACTTTTTGGAGAAATGTCCTCTGGTCTGATGAAACATAAATAGAACTGTTTGGTCAGAATGACCATCATTATGTTTGGAGGAAAAAGGGGGACGCTTGCAAGCCGAAGAACACCATCCCAACCATGAAGCACGGGGGTGGCAGCATCATGTTGTGGGGGTGCTTTGCTGCAGGAGGGACTGGTGCACTTCACAAAATAGATGGCATCATGAGGAAGGAACATTATGTGGATATATTGAAGCAACATCTCAAGACATCAGTCAGGAAGTTAAAGCTTGGTCGCAAATGGGTCTTCCAAATGGACAATGACCCCAACCATACTTCCAAAGTTGTGGCAAAATGGCTTAAGGACAACAAAGTCAAGGTATTGGAGTGGCCATCACAAAGCCCTGACCTCAATCCTACAGAAAATTTGTGGGCAGAACTGAAAAAGTGTGTGCGAGCAAGGAGGCCTACAAACCTGACTCAGTTACACCAGCTCTGTCAGGAGGAATGGGCCAGAATTCTCCCAACTTATTGTGGGAAGCTTGTGGAAGGCTACCCAAAATGTTTGACCCAAGTTAAACAATGTAAAGGCAATTCTACCAAATACTAATTGAGTGTATGTAAACTTCTGACCCACTGGGAATGTGATGAAAGAAATTAAAGCTGAAAGAAATAATTCTCTACTATTATTCTGACATATCTCATTCTTAAAATAAAGTGGTGATCCTAACTGACCTAAGACAGGGAATGTATACTATGATTAAATGTCAGGAATTGTGAAAAACTGAGTTTAAATGTATTTGGCTTAGGTGTATGTAAACTTCCGACTTCAACTGTATATTCAGTGCATTCGGAAAGTATTCAGACCCCTTCACTTTTTTCACATTTCTGATTGTTTTTAAATGAAATATTTAAAAAATCTCAGCAATCTACACACAATAGATTTCTAGAAATGTTTGCAAATGTATTAAAGATGAAAAACCTAAATACCGTATTTACATAAGTATTTAGACCCTTTGCGATGAGACTTGAAATTGAGCTCAGGTGCATCCTGTTTCCATTGATCATCCTTGAGATGTTTCTACAACTTGATTGGAGTCCACCTGTGGTAAATTCAATTCATTGGACATGATTTGGAAAGGCACACACCTGTCTATATAAGGTCCCACAGTTGACAGTGCATGTCAGAGCAAAAACCAAGCCATGAGTTAGAAGGAAATGTCCGTAGAGCTCTGAGACAGGATTGTGTCGAGGCACAGATCTGGGGAAGGGTACCAAAAAATGTCTGCAGCATTGAAGGTCCCCAAGAATACAGTGGGCTTCATCATTCTTAAATTTAAGAAAATTGGAACCACCAAGACTCTTCCTAGAGCTTGTCGCCCGGCCAAACTGAGCAATCAGGGGAGAAGGGCCTTGGTGAGGGAGGTGACCAAGAACCCGATGGTCACTCTGACAGAGCTCCAGAGTTCCTCTGTGGAGATGGGAGAACCATCTCTGCAGCACTCCACTAATCAGGCCTTTACGGTAGAGTGGCCAGACGGAAGCCCCTCCTCAGTAAAAGGCACATGTCAGCCCACTTGGAGTTTTCCAAAAGGCACCTAAAGGACTGGACTCTTCGACCATGAAAAACAAGATTCTCTGGTCTGATGAAACCAAGATTGAACTCTTTGGCCTGAATGCCAAGCGTCACATCTGAAGGAAACCAGGCACCGCTCATCACCTGGCTAATACCATCCCAACGGTGAAGCATGGTGGTGGCAGCATCATGCTGTGGGGATGTTATGCAGCGGCAGGAACTGGGAGACTAGTCAGGATTGAGGGATAGATGAACGGACAACGACCCTAAGCACACAGCCAAGACAACACAGGAGTGGCTTCGGGACAAGTCTCTGAATGTCCTTGAGTGGCCCAGCCAGAGCCCGGACTTAAACCAAATCTCTGGAGACACCTGAAAATAGCTTTGCAGTGACGCTCCCCATCCAACCTGACAGAGCTTTAGAGGATCTGCAGAGAAGAATGGGAGAAACTCCCATTGTGCCAAGCTTGTAGTGTCAAAGGTGCTTCAACAAAGTACTGTGTAAAGGGTCTGAATACTTATGTAAATGTGATATTTCCGTTTTTTTTTATTTTTATAAATCTTCAAAAATGTCTAAAAACCTGTTTTTGCTTTATCATTTTGGGGTATTGTGTGTAGATTGTTGAGGAGGGAAGAAACTATTTCATCCATTATAGAATAAGTAGTAGTAGTGGTAGTAATATAATAACATTAATAATAATAACAATAATAATAATATTAGTAGGGAAGAAACTATTTCATCCATTATAGAATAAGTAGTAGTAGTGGTAGTAATATAATAATAATAATAATAATAATAATAATAATAATAATAATAATAACAATAATAACAATAATAACAATAATAATATTAGTAGTAGTAGATATTTTAAGTAATAAGCATGCACATGAATGTAATTTATTTCACTCACATCACCATTAAGTAGTGTTTTAAGTAATGTATTCATGAAACACTGATTCACTGATTGGGGCGGCGCAACGTCGTCCGGGATAGGGGAGGGTTTGGCCGGCAGGAATGTTCTTGTCCCATTGTGCTCTAGCGACTCCTGTGGCGGGCCGGCGCAGTGCATGCTGACACGGTCGCCAGGTGCACGGTGTTTCCTCCGACACATGGGGGGCATTGTGTCAAGAAGCAGTGCGGCTTGGTTGGGTTGTGTTTCGGAGGACGCATGGCTCTCGACCTTCACCTCTCCCGAGTCTGTACGGGAGTTGCAGCGATGAGACAAGACTGTAACTACCAATTGGGGAGAAAAAGGGTTAAAAGTAACAAAAAACAATGCTATATGCTATAATTAGTGTAGGTTATGTTTTCCCATTGTGTTTGCCTGTAGGGTATATTATTGTGAAGCGTTTATTAGCAAGAGAGGCAGGTTAAGCGGGGGTTTGAATAGGAGGAGGAGGAGGAAAAGGAGGAGGAGGTGGAGAGATGGAGGAGTGTGAAGGATAGGAGGGGAAATGGAGTGATGGAAGAGGAGAGTGTGTTTTTCAGATGAATAGAGTAGCTGTGTGACAGACGGGACTTATCACAGATGAGATTAGACAAGCCTCTTACAGAACGATACACACATAACAACCTGCATTAATAACACAATAACAGCAGACACACACACAGACCACAAGGCTATTATAAACACACGACACGGCTGTTAGAACTCACACACAAACACACACACACACACACAGCTATTATAGTACACACATACATTATAATACACACACCCGTCCTCCTCTTGCAGCAGTTAGCCATTTCTAACTTGTATTCTTTCTAATCTCAGTGTTTTTCAACAAATTGCAGGATTTAATAGTAGATTAGTGGATTTACGTCCCAGATGTTTTTTGTTCTGACAAATGGATTAGGTTGTAATGTTTCAGATGGGACATGTTGAGGCAAGCCGTTTGATTTAGATCACAATGAGTGTCTGTCTGCTGCCACGGCACACAGTCTGTTTCCATCTGTTCCTGTTAGTGTTACCAGGTCAGAAGAAGCTTCACGTCGTTTGCTATTGCAGTCAAACACAGAGAGACAGGGAGTTATGACTGTCAATGGATTTAATAACACATGGTTATTATTCATTGTCTTTGTGTGCGTGGTCCTCTCTGTCCAGTCTCTTCGCAGCATCTGTCCTCTATCAGTCTATCTCCCACAATCCAACCTCTCCTCAATTACAGTCTCCGAGAGTCTGATCTGAAGGACTGAACTTTGAATGACTGTCAGTGTCTGTGACCTCTACTGCTGAGACCCACTCTTTGTGATTTCAACAGTGTGTGTGTGGCCACTCTGAATAATTAGTGCCAGGCCAGGGCAGAGTGAGGCTGCAGGGTAGGGTAGGGTTTGGGCTCTGGCTGGGTCTCACTGTTGTCCCCAGCCCTCCTATCTGGGTCATGCCTAGGTTGGCAATCAGACACTCAAGGACACACACACAGTGCACACACACACACACTCACACACACATAACAAGAGAGAAGAACGCAGACACAGTCCATCTCTGCTCACACGCACACACATGTTCACATCCCCTATTTCTATCCACACACACACCCACACACACACACACACACACACACACACACACACACACACACACACACACACACACACACACACACACACACACACACACACACACACACACACACACATTGAATCCAGATTAAAACCCACTACCATCCAGCAAGCCAGCCATCCCAGCCCAGCGGCCTCTGTCTCTGTCTCTGTCTCTGTCTCTGTCTCTGTCTCTCTGTCTCTCTGTCTCTCTGTCTCTCTCTGTCTCTCTGTCTCTCTCTGTCTCTCTGTCTCTCTCTGTCTCTCTCTCTCTCTCTCTCTATCTCTCTCGATCTCCCTCTCTCTCTCTGTCTCTGTCTCTCTCTCTCTCTCTCTCTCTCTCTCTGCATCCGATGTTGCCGTTATGACTTCTGTAAAAGCTCACTCCTCTGTCATTACAAATCTGAGAGTGTAATCTGCCCTGAGATGGCATTAGCAGGAGGGATTAGTGACAGATAAAGGGCCATAAGCTTGGAGCAGCTCTTTGTTAGAGTTAACCCAGAGATGGAGAGAGAGCGATAGCACGGCCTCTCTCATCCCTCCGACCTCCCGCCTCTCACAGTCACACAGCAGATGCTGCTGACGCTCCGTCCGCTAAGCTGCTGCAATAACGCAAATAACAACGCTGAAAAGAAGCAGAGAATCATCTTTGATATGTGTTGGGCAGATGTTTCCGGAGGGGCAAATTAGCAGGCTTTTTGGGTTTAATAGGAGTAATCTTCCGGGATGCCGCCTGCGCTTTTCTACTCTTCAAAGAATTCCATGAGCTTTTGGATGAAAAAGACTAAATGGATAGTGAGGGAATGGGTGTGTTTGCGAGTGTGGACAGGCAGGCGGAAAGGAGGTGTGTGTGTGTTTGTGTGTGTATTTGTGCAACAACAACAAAAAACTGTATCCCCTTTCGGGAGGAATGCTGGAGCTTTTAAATAAATCTGAATGATGTGGAGATTTGAGATTTGAGGGATTGGGCTTTTAGATGGTCTGTCAGGATGCCTTTGTACACTGTGTTTACCGTTCAACGTGTGTTTCTGTCTGCCGCTGGGTGGGAGTGACGTTCACCGCGGTAAATAACATCCAGACTTAAAATGTCAGGGTTTTGACAGGGGTGTCTGTATGGGTATGGGTGCGTGTGATCTGAAGGTCTCTGTCTCTCAGTGGAGGGTAAGAGAGAGCAGACCTGGCCACAGGTGCAAAGTGAGTCACACACACAGCCTTAGCAGTCAACTGGTCAGTCTGTGTCCGGATGAGTGTACGACTGCATGTGTGTGTGTCTCCCATCTGGTTGTGTGTCTGGTCATGTATTGACCTGACAGGGGTTAAGGACAGTGTTTATTCTGGATGGCCTTAGAGGCTATTTACATCCAAATAGTTGATCTCTAAAAGAGATGGAGCAATCTGCAATCTGACAAACAGATTTACCGTTGAACAATCAACAATCAAAGTTCTAGTCAATTCAATTTTGATTACATTTTTTTGTAAACTAAAATACACACTATACACTACCATTCAAAAGTTTGGGGTCACTTAGAAATGTCTTTGTTTTTGAAAGAAAAGCTATTTTTTTGTCCATCATTTTTTGTTGTTGTATTGAACCTGTATTTAACTAGGCAAGTCAGTTAAGAACAAATTCTTATTTACAATGACAGCCTACTGGGGAACAATGAGTTAACTGCCTTGTTCGGGGGCAGAACGACAGATTACACCTTGTCAGCCCAGGGATTTCGATCAAAGTCTCAACGTCAGTCTCAACGTCAACAGTGAAGAGGCGACTCCGGGATGCTGGCCTTCTAGGCAGAGTTGCAAAGAAAAAGCCATATCTCAGACTGGCCAATAAAAATGAAAGATTAAGATGGGCAAAAGAACACAGACACTGGACAGAGGAACTCTGCCTAGAAGGCCAGCATTCCGGAATCGCCTCTTCATTGTTGTAACGGAACTCTAATTCCTCCTCCTCCTCGGACGAGGAGAGGAGAGAGGGATCGGAAGACCAATGTGCAGCGAGGTATGATGACATAATAGATTTATTTAAAGACGATAGACGAACACGAAACACACTTGGTAAATACAAAACAACAAAACGACGTAGACTGACCTAAAACATGAGAACTACAAATACACGAAGAACGCACGAAACAGGTACAGACTACAAACCAACGCTACAGTCCCGTGTGGCACGAACATACATACAGACACAGGAGACAACCACCCACAAACAAACAGTGAGAACAACCTACCTTAATATGACTCTCAATCAGAGGAAACGTCAAACACCTGCCTCTGATTGAGAGCCATACCAGGCAACCCAAAACCAACATAGAAACAGAAAACATAGACTGCCCACCCAAAACTCACGCCCTGACCAATAAACACATACAAAACAAGAAAAAACAGGTCAGGAACGTGACATAACCCCCCCCTTAAGGTGCGAACGCCGGGCGCACCAGCACAAAGTCTAGGGGAGGGTCTGGGTGGGCATCTGACCACGGTGGTGGCTCAGGCTCCGGACGCTGTCCCCACACCACCATAGTCACTCCCCGCTTCTGTATCCCCCTCCCAATGACCACCCTCCAACTAAACCCACCTAAATGAAGGGGCAGCACCGGGATAAGGGCCAGCACCGGGATAAGGGGCAGCTCCGGGCTGAGGGACGGCAGCTCCGGGCTGAGGGACGGCAGCTCCGGGCTGAGGGACGGCAGCTCCGGGCTGAGGGACGGCAGCTCCGGGCTGAGGGACTCTGGCAGGTCCTGGCTGGACGGCTCTGGCAGGTCCTGGCTGGACGGCTCTGGCAGGTCCTGGCTGGACGGCTCTGGCAGGTCCTGGCTGGACGGCTCTGGCAGGTCCTGGCTGGACGGCTCTGGCTGGTCCTGGCTGGACGGCTCTGGCTGGTCCTGGCTGGACGGCTCTGGCTGGTCCTGGCTGGACGGCTCTGGCTGGTCCTGGCTGGACGACGGCTCTGCAGGCTCAGTCCAGACGGGCAGTTCATGCGGCGTTGGGCAGACGGGCAGTTCAGGCGCCGCTGGGCAGACAGCCAGCTCTGACCGCTCGGGACAGACGGGCAGCTCTGACAGCTCAGGACAGACGGGCAGTTCTGGGCAGACTGGCAGACCTGTAGGGAGGAGACGGAGAGACAGCCTGGTGCGTGGTATAGGCACTGGCTGCGCTGGAGAGGAGGAAAGCTCTGACAGCGCTGGACAGGTGGGAGCAGCTGGAGAGAGAACCCGGAGAGACAGCCTGGTGCGGGGGGCTGCCACCGGTGGACTGGTACTTGGAGG
Organism: Salvelinus namaycush; assembly: GCF_016432855.1. NCBI lineage: Eukaryota > Metazoa > Chordata > Actinopteri > Salmoniformes > Salmonidae > Salvelinus > Salvelinus namaycush. Next base: position 41,013,440 of record NC_052312.1, read on the forward strand.
TGGCACCGGGTATACCGGACCGTGAAGGAGGACACGTGCTCTTGAGCACCGAGCCTGCCCAACCCTACCAGGTTGAATGGTGCCCGTAGCCCTGCCAGTGCGGCGAGGTGGAATAGCCCGCACTGGGCTATGCTGGCGAACCGGGGACACCATCTGTAAGGCTGGTGCCATGTATGCCGGCCCGAGGAGACGCACTGGTGGCCAGATGCGTTGGGCCGGCTTCATGACATCCGGCTCGATACCCAACTTAGCCCTACCAGTGCGGCGAGGTGGAATAGCCCGCACTGGGCTAAGCACGCGTACTGGGGACACCGTGCGCTTTACCGCATAACACGGTGTCTGACCAGTACGACGCCCTCTCACTCCACGGTAAGCACGGGGAGTTGGCTCAGGTATCCTACCCGGCTTTGCCACACTCCTCGTGTGCCCCCCCCCAAGAAATTTTTGGGTCTGACTCTCGGGCTCCCAACCGCGTCGCCGCGCTGCCTCCTCATACCAGCGCCTCTCTGCCTTCGCTGCCTCCAGCTCCGCCTTGGGACGGCGATATTCCCCTGGCTGAGCCCAGGGTCCTTTGCCGTCCAGGATCTCCTCCCATGTCCATGAATCCTGGGATCTCTGCAGTTGCTGTCGCTGCCCTTTTCCCCGCTGCTTGATCCTGGTAATTTGGTGGGTGGTTCTGTAACGGAACTCTAATTCCTCCTCCTCCTCGGACGAGGAGAGGAGAGAGGGATCGGAAGACCAATGTGCAGCGAGGTATGATGACATAATAGATTTATTTAAAGACGATAGACGAACACGAAACACACTTGGTAAATACAAAACAACAAAACGACGTAGACTGACCTAAAACATGAGAACTACAAATACACGAAGAACGCACGAAACAGGTACAGACTACAAACCAACGCTACAGTCCCGTGTGGCACGAACATACATACAGACACAGGAGACAACCACCCACAAACAAACAGTGAGAACAACCTACCTTAATATGACTCTCAATCAGAGGAAACGTCAAACACCTGCCTCTGATTGAGAGCCATACCAGGCAACCCAAAACCAACATAGAAACAGAAAACATAGACTGCCCACCCAAAACTCACGCCCTGACCAATAAACACATACAAAACAAGAAAAAACAGGTCAGGAACGTGACAATTGTTGACGTTGAGACTGGTGTTTTGCGGGTACAATTTAATGAAGCTGCCAGTTGAGGACTTGTGAGGCATCTGTTTCTCAAACTCGACACTCTATTGTACTTGTCCTCTTGCTCAGGTGTGCACCGGGGCCTCCCACTCCTCTTTCTATTCTGGTTAGAGCCAGTTTGCTCATTCTGTGAAGGGAGTAGTACACAGGGGTGTACCAGATCTTCAGTTTCTTGGCAATTTCTTGCATGGAATAGCCTTCATTTCTCAGAACAAGAATAGACTGACGAGTTTCAGAAGAAAGGTCTTTATTTCTGGCCATTTTGAGCCTGTAATCAAACCTGCAAGTGCTGATGCTCCAGATACTCAACTAGTCTAAAGAAGGCCAGTTTTATTGCTTCTTTAATCAGTACAACAGTTTTCAGCTGTGCTAACATAATTGAAAAAAAATAGTTTTCTAATGATCAATTAGCCTTTTAAAATTATAAACTTGGATTAGCTAACACAACGTGCCATTGGAACACAGGATTGATGGTTGCTGATAATGGGCCTCTGTAATGTAGATATTCCATAAAAATTCTGCCATTTCCAGCTACAATAGTCATTTACAACATTAACAATGTCTACACTGTATTTCTGATCAATTTAATGTTATTTTAATGGACACAAAATGTGCTTTTCTTTCAAAAACAAGGACATTTCTAAGTGACCTAAACTTTGAACGGTAGTGTATATATACATAAAAAACAAATTCCTGATATTTCCCCTCATTGAGTTTTTAATAGGAACATGCTCTTCTGTGTGTCTCTCCAGACCTGCTGTCATCCCTGTCCTATCATTCAGTCTCTAATATTACCATATACTCTTCTCTCTGTCTGTCTCTCTCCAGACCTGCTGTCATCTCTGTCCTCCGGGGGCTATCTGAACGACCATGAGGCTGTGACCAAGGCCTTCGCTGAGGCCAGGCAGATGAAGGAGCAGCTGAAGAGAGAACAGCAGGTGTTGGACGCCAAGGTGGCCGCCGTCAACAACCTCAGCCTCAACAACGGGCGCTCCGACAAGGTCAGATATGTCAGTACATCCTTAACCTTACAACTATTCTTTTTTTAAACACAACCACATGCCTTCTGTCCTCATACTACTAACAGGAGATAACCCTGTACCATGACATTAGATTTAAGAATTAGGAATAAATTCCCCTCTAGAAAAGTAGCTACATTATGATTAAAAAATATATTTATAATAATAAAACAAAATAAATACAAAAACTGAACCTGCACTTGCACTTGCACTTGACCAACCCTACATCCCCAGACGCTCTCTAGATAAGCGCGCCTACAAAGTACTGCAATGCACAATATACTATATTATCCTACAATGTGATGTAATATGATACAATATGTTCGAATTTAATGTCATATTTTAGTATAAATCACCTTTGTAAAATATATTACGACACAATGTTATGTAATATGATATAGCACGATACATTAAGATGAAATGGAATTCAACATTATGTCTGTATATATCAAAACGGTTATAATTGTCAATAACCTGTGTAATATGAGCAGTACAGGTAAATTGGCCAGTTAGAGAAACCCTTGGCTGAGGTAATGAGTGTGTGTGTGTGTGTGTGTGTGTGTGTGTGTGTGTGTGTGTGTGTGTGTGTGTGTGTGTGTGTGTGTGTGCGTGTGCGTGTGTGTGTGTGTGTGTGTGTCTGTGAGGCGTGCTGGGGGCAGGGTGGGTGTTGGGGAGGCTGGAGGAGACGGGGGAGGCAAGGGGGGTGCAGGAGGAGGCAGGAGGAGGGCACGGGGAGCCTGCTAGCGAAGCGTCGAGGAGACGCTAATGCGAAGTGACGGCGCCCGCTCCTCGGCAGCGTGGCTAAATTGTGGTTATTTGTTAAACACACTGGGAGTCAGCTGGTGCACACACAGAGCACACACACGCAGGCGCGCACACACACACACACACACACACACACACACACACACACACACACAAGCACGGCAGCGTACTAGATCTTAAAGAGCATCTGCACTGCTGACATTCAACAGCTCTCCTCTCTCTCTCTCTCTCTCTCTCTCTCTCTCACTCTCTCTCTCTCTCTCTCTGTGTGTCTTCTTTCTCTCTCTCCTGTCACATTTGCAGAGTCTCATACCTAAAATGGACAATTTTGTATTTAAAGCAAGTAATTTATTCAGAGTTGACTTTCAATGTGAACCCCATAGCCATAGCTCCATAGGGACCTGACAGGTCCACTCCTCTCTGCCCAGCTCGCCCCTAATCCCCTGGGGTTATAATTGTCCTGATTGCTGGGTGGATGGATGAAGCTGGATGATTGCTGGGTGGATGAAGCTGGATGAACAACATTAGAATAATAATCCTCCTCTTCTCTGTCGGCCAGTCTCAGTCCTCTATAGTTTAAAATAGAGCAGACTATGATCAGTTGACTTATAACACATGAATAGAACAATGTGTAGGTTGGCTATTTTACTGTAACTCATGACTGGACACTGACTGAAGGTTACTGCTGTAACACTTGATGCCTGGGTGTTAGTTTTAGTTTTATACGGTACAGTGCAGTACCTAGTATAGTTTATTAGTTAAACAACATGAATTACAATGAACAGTTTTGCTTTCAGTTTGTTAACCTCTCTAGGGTATGTGGGACGGTAGCGTCCTACCTCGTCAACAGCCAGTGAAACTGCAGGGCGCCAAATTCAAAACAACAGAAATCCCATAATTAAACTTCCTCAAACATACATGTATTTTACACCTTTTTAAAGATACACTTGTTGTAAATCCAGCCACAGTGTCCGATTTCAAATAGGCTTTACGACGAAAGCAAACCAAACGATTATGTTAGGTGAGTGCCTATTCACAGAAAAACAAAAAACACAGCCATTTTTCCAGACAAAGAGAGGAGTCACAAAAAGCAGAAATATAGATAAAATGAATCACTAACCTTTGATGATCTTCATCAGATGACACTCATAGGACTTCATGTTACACAATACATGTATGTTTTGTTCGGTAAAGTTCATATTTATATCAAAAAATCTCAGTTTACATTGGCGCGTTATGTTCAGTAGTTCCAAAACATCCGGCGATTTTGCAGAGAGCCACATCAATTTACAGAAATAGTCATCATAAATGTTGATGAAAATACAAGTGTTACACATTGAATTTTAGATCCACTTCTCCTTAATGCAACCGCTGTGTCAGATTGCAATAATCTGAGTATGGCGCTAAAACGACAAATCAACCCAAAGAGATATGCTCCATGTTGGAGTCAACATAAGTCAGAAATAGCATTATAAATATTCACTTACCTTTGATGATCTTCATCAGAATGCACTCCCAGGAATTTCAGTTCCACAATAAATGTTTGTTTTGTTCGATAATGTCCATCATTTATGTCCAAATTCCTCCTTGTTGTTCGCGCGTTCAGTACACAATCTAAACTCACGACCCGCGTGCAAGTCCAGCGGAAAGTACGGATGAAAAGTCCAAAAGGTTCCGTTACAGTCTGTAGAAACATGTCAAACAATGTATAGAATCAATCTTTAGGATGTTTTTAACATAAATCTTCAATAATGTTCCAACCGGAGAATTCCTTTGTCTTCAGAAATGCGATGGAACGCAGCTAACTCTCACATGAGCGCGCATGGTCAGCGCATGGTCAGCTCGTGGCACTCTGGGAGAGACCTTACTCAATCTCCTCTCATTCGCCCCCACTTCACAGTAGAAGCATCAAACAAGGTTCTATAGACTGTTGACATCTAGTGGAAGCCTTAGGAAGTGCAACATGACCCCATTTCCACTGTATCTTGGATAAGCAAAGAGTTGAAAACCTACAAATCTCAGATTTCCTACTTCCTGGTTGGATTTTTTCTCAGGTTTTTGTCTGCCATATGAGTTATGTTTTACTCACAGACATAATTCAAACAGTTTTAGAAACTTCAGAGTGTTTTCTATCCAAATCTAATAATAATAATATGCATATCCTAGGATCTGGGCCTGAGTAGCAGGCAGTTTACTCTGGGCACGCTTTTCATCCGAACGTGAAAATACTGCCCCCTACCCCAAAGAAGTTAAACGACTTCCACACCTCAACTTATTTTCAACTCTGACTTAGAGAAAGGCTTTTGGGTCAAACACAGCCATGCTGTCTTTCTCTACCATTGCTATGTCCTAGAAATGATATTTGTTTTACCCGTATATCCACAGTCAGTAGTACTTTAAGTGGTTATTGATATCAATAAACCCTTCTTCAACCCTTTAAATGGTTTTGGATTGATTGGCTTTGAGGTTGCAGTGAACTTTCCATACTGTCCTGGCCATAGAGAGGCTTTTATTCTCTATTTTGGTTAGGCCAGGGTGTGACTAGGGTGGGCATTCTAGTTTCTTTATTTCTATGCTTTCTATTTCTTTGTTTTTGGCCGAGGGTGGTTCCCAATCAGAGGCAGCTGTCTATCGTTGTCTCTGATTGGGAATCATACTTAGGCAGCCTTTTTCCCACCTGTGTTTTGGGGGTGGTTATTTTCTGTTTAGTCTCTGTTATCTGACAGAACTGTTAGCTTTCGTTTTGTTACTTTGTTCAAGTGTTTCTTTGATAAATAAAATCATGAACACTTTCCACGCTGCGCTTTGGTCCACTCCTTCCGACGACAGGCGTGACACATACATACAATGACACAGACACGGATCAATACTAGCGGTGTTTTACTAAAGAGACAGGGGGTTTTCTGGTGTCACTTGTTTCACCGTAAGTCATCTCTGCCGCATTTTTCCCTGAAATAGTTTCACGCAGACAAATCCCATTTTGCTCGCTTGTTCTCTCTTTCTCACTGTCTCCACTCTCGCTCCCCCCCTCTGTCTGTCTCGCTCGTTCCCTCTCTTTAGCGATGATATTTATTCAAATCTGATGAATTATCTCTGCTGAACAATTAAATTGTAGTGCTGTAAAACAGAGACATGCATTTCATTAGGCTGGTGCCAGTCTGGCTGGGTCATCTCCTAATGGGTAGGCCAGTGCTGGAGTGTTGTTTTTAAAGATGCGCGGCTTTTGGGATGGATTCTATTCGTATAATTAAGCTGTAAATGCAGACTCTGGGGTTGTGGAAGAGTGTGTGTGTGGGGGGGGGGGGGGGGGTGTGTGTGTGTGTGTGTGTGTGTGTGTGTGTGTGTGTGTGTGGTGTTTCAGCTGGTTGCATTAGCCATGTAAATGGACAGTCAATCAGCCTTTTATTGTCTGTAATAAATACGCAGGGGGTCGTGCAGTGTGGCCCTTCACTGTGTGTGTGTGTGTGTGTGTGTGTGTGTGTGTGTGTGTGTGTGTGTGTGTGTGTGTGTGTGTGTGTGTGTGTGTGTGTGTGTGTGTGTGTGTGTGTGTGTGTGTGTGTGTGTGTGTGTGTGTGGAGCGCCTCTCTCTCTAATGGATCGACCCCAAGGGCCTCAGAGAGAGGGGGAGAGAGACATCCAGCATGCAGTTGGCTGCTGGGATATAACACACACAGTCATACTCATACACATCCAATCATAGCAGATGGACACACACAATCTCAATGTCATTCCCATAATGACATCAGCTGTTACCTGTTTTAGTGCCAGTCTTGCCCTCTGCCCCTCTTATCTCCACCCTGCCACATAGACAGGCTGTTTGAAGACCAGAGCACAATGCTTTAGTGCCAACTAACTATGCCCTCTGCCCCCACTAAGCAAGCCTAACAACACAGGTACACACACCCTCTGGCACACATCCAACATACAGTATCTACACGTGTTAATCAATAGCTTTATAGCCTGGTTATTGACTGATATGTTAACCTAAAATGTTGATGGACTAACGCCTGTGTCTCTCTCTCTCTCCCCTGAAAACAAGGCAGTCTAATGTGTCTAAAGATTGATTGATTGTCTCTAGATAATTGATTGATCGGTGTCCATGTTGACTGACTGATGGACTGACTGTGTGTCTCTCTCCTCTCCAGGACAAGGCAGCTCTGGAGAGTCTGAGCCACCAGCTGAAGCAGCAGTCAGAGGACAGAGAGAAGTTCAGCCACGCCATGATGGACTTCACCATGAGTGGAGACTCAGATGGTATGTGTTTGTGTGTGTGCACAAACATGCGTTTGTGCTTTGTCTTAAACAGTGTGTGTGTGTGTGTGTTTCTAAGACTGTATGCATATATGAAGAAGTGTGTTGGATTGTGTTAATGTATGTGTTTACATCCACTCTCTCCCCCTCCCTCCCACAGGCAGCCCCAGTGTGTCTGATTCCAGGATGTTCCGTGAGGCCCGGGGCCGAGGCAACAGCGAACCGCACATTAAACGACCCATGAATGCTTTCATGGTCTGGGCAAAGGATGAGAGGAGGAAGATTCTCCAGGCTTTCCCCGACATGCACAACTCCAACATCAGCAAAATCCTCGGTAAGACTAAGACCCCCTCCAGACGGGTAGAGGAGGGAGAGAGGGGTGTGAGAGGGGAGAGAAGGAGTGTGCCTGCCTGCCTTTTAAGGAAGAATAGAGAGAGAGTGGAAGATGGAAGACGGGGAGAGAGAGGGAGAGAGGCGTGAGAATGCATGTTAACCTGATTGAGCTGATCCCTTGTGTTGCAGCCAGGCAGCGCTCTCTCTCTCTCTCTCTCTCTCTCTCTCTCTCTCTCTCTCTCTCTCTCTCTCTCTCTCTCTCTCTCTCTCTCTCTCTCTCTCTCTCTCTCTCTCTCTCTCTCTCTCTCTCTCTCTCTCTCTCTCTCTCTCTCTCTCGCTCTCTCTCTCTCTCTCTCTCTCTCTCTGTGCGTTCCTCAGGTGCAGAAGAATACATGATCTGTCTGCCCTCTTCCCCTCAACTCCTCTCTATGGAAATTACATCTCCATGTACTTAGTTATGTACATGTGTGTATGCATGCTTGCCTGCCTGCTTTCTTGTGTGTGTTTGTGTGTGCGTCTCTACTCCCTTCCTCCCTAGCCACACCACATCCGTACTCAGTCATTGTCACTGTGCTCTGTGTGGCCCCTATCGCACACCGTACCTCCGTCTCTCTTTGTGACAGCAGCACTCTGATTGACAGCATCTTTTGTCCCCGTCCTTATCTCTGGTTGCCTGAACATCTGTAGTGTAGTTAGCTAGCAGCGCTACTGAGACAGAGGGCTGGGAACCTAGCGGGGTCCCCAGAGACACACAACGTCTAAGGCTGGGAGAGAGACGCGACACAATCCACACACACACACACACGACACACACACACACACACACACACACTGTTCCCCCGTTCCTCACAAGAAGCGGTATTGTGGAACTAGCGCTTAATGACTAGCTCTGGAGAGAGAACGGAGAGCTTCAACGACGATGATATAATTCATTATGCATTAAACAAGCACTCCAGTCTGTGACATTCTCCCCAGACCTCTGGGATTGTGTTTGACATTTTAAAGAGCTCCTAAACGTTTTATAACACTTGGAAATCTGGTTTTAATAAGGGCCCGCTCTCGAATGTTAACAGAAGGAGTTTTCTATTCCAGCAGGGAAGGGAAGGGAAGGGAGTGTGCTAGCTGACCAGGCCAGCACAGACAGCTTTTACCCATTAACAGACAGTAGTAACAGAGTGTAAATTCAGCCCAGATACACACACACCACACACCACACCACACACACTGGGCCCAGAGCACGATAGACACACAGGCACGCTTATACACTGCAGCCAGATATACTGTAAAGAGCCAGATTGGAGAAGATGTGTTTTGGTGGATTAGAATTTGGTAGGCCTTCTGCAAAGAGGCTGTGAACATATTGGACGTGTTGTATTTAAATAACATTGCGTGCGCGCTTGCTGTGTGTCCGCTCGCACGCTTGTGTGTGTCGGTGTGTGTGTGTGGCTGCTTGCGCGCTTATGTGTGTAGGTGTGTGTGTGTCAGCTTGCGCGCTTATGTGTGTGTTAATAAAGTTAAAAGGCCAGAATGAGGTACTCATTTTGAACTCTGATGAGATGGACACAGTGAACGAGGACAACACTTAACCTGCTTTCAACTCTCTTTCCCTCTCTCCCTCGCTCTCTCTCTCTCTCTCTCTCTCTTTCTCCCTCTCTCTCTCTCTCTTTCTCCCTCGCTCTCTCTCTCTCTCTCTCCCTCGCTCTCTCTCTCTCTCTCCCACCCTCTCTCGCTCTCCAGGTTCTCGTTGGAAGTCCATGACTAACCTGGAGAAGCAGCCGTACTACGAGGAGCAGGCCAGGCTGAGCAAGCAGCACCTGGAGAAGTACCCTGACTACAAGTACAAACCCCGGCCCAAACGAACCTGTCTGGTGGATGGGAAGAAGCTGAGGATTGGAGAGTACAAGGCCATTATGAGGAACCGCCGGCAGGAGATGAGACAGTACTTCACTGTGGGGTGAGTGAGTAACCAACCAAAACCACACACACACTTCGACTGTGGGATAAAGTATTTCCTCATAAGGAGTTTTTTCAAAGAGTTTTCCCTTACCGTTGTGTAACTTCTCTTTGTGGTCTGGGTTTACTATAAAGCACGTTGTGTTGACTGTAAAAATAGCTATAGGAATGCATCTGATGGATTTTGTTTTATTCATCCAGATTTCTACATTATATTGTGTTATTATACTGTATTAACTGTTGTGTTGTGGTTTTCTCCAGACAACAGGCCCAGCTGCCCTTGTCCTCGGCGGGCGTGGTGTACCCAGGTGCCCTCTCCATGGCAGGCTTGCCCTCCCCCCAGATGCCCTCGGAGCACTCCTCACTGTCCAGTAGCCCCGAGCCCGCCGCCCCACCCCTCCAGACCCCCTACCATCCCAGCCTCAAGGGAGACGAGACCCGAGTCAAACAGGAGGCGCTGCGATTGGACGACAGTAACGGTGATGCGTACGACGACTTTGATTATGAGGACGAGGAGGGAGATTATGGAAGCGATAACGACAACCACCAATAATCTGGAAGCAGAGCCAATCAGAATCAGATACCCAGCTTCTTGCTGCAAACACCCCCGTCCGTCCACCAATCCTGAGAGACTATCCGTCCCTTATATCCAATCACATTCAATGTCACAAACCTCGCCCTCCTTTACCACTCAACCAACAAGGACTCTGGGACCTCAGAGCCAAGCCCCTCCCATTGGAATCTCGATACCAGCAACCGACCAATCAAATCAAGCACAGGACCTGTCACTCACACTGACTGTTACACAGACTGGAGTCTAGGAGGAGACGAGTTGATTGCCGTGACTTCTGCTGAGTACTACACAGTACTACAGCGGACTAACAAAGTACTACGAAGTACTACAGAGTACTAGAGTATTACTGCTGTGTACGCCATAGAGGCAAGATGAGATACACATTATGTCATGAGTAAGCTACGATATGAGGAGAAAACACAGAAAAAACAACCTTTCAGACCAGTTTGACTTCAAAGAGACATTTTTTTTTTTAAACAGCAGGCCTGTCAGTTGATTAAAGATACACTTTAAAATGGCCGACCTGTTTGTTTATAAAAGAGACACTTTTAAAACAGCTTTTTTTTCTTCTTGGTTCTATGATATTCTCACTCAGGTACACGGTGCCAACAAGTGGCTTGTGAATGTGATTTGTTGTTTTTGTGCTACAGTTTTAATAATAGATACAAAATAGACATTTTTCCCTTTTCATTGTAAAGCACCTGACAGAAGTCAAAGCAAAACTTTTATTTAGAATTATTCTTCTTTCTTCAACTCTGCAGTGTACTGTCAGCAGATATCCTCCCTCTGTGTGTGTGACTCCCCTTATGAGAGTCAAAATGGGAAAGTCCAGTCAAGGCCACCGCCATGTGTTGGACAGTGAGGACCGGCTCACTTCAGGGGACTGTGGGGGGGACCTCAGTCTCTCATCATGGGTCAGCTTGGACAGTACTGTGTAATGAGACAATCTCCCACCAACCCTCTTCTCTCCTTTTACACTCTCGTTCTTTTACCTTTTCTTTGGCTTTCCTTTTTATTCTGATCATGAGGACTTTGGGTCTTTGGAAGGTACAAACAAGGGTTTATTTTAGATATGAAACACCCCCTTGTATGTGTGTGAGAGTGTGTGTAAGCAAGCTCGCTGTGCATGTGTGTGTGTGTGTTTAGTCTGTGTGAGCTGGTTTAGTCATCACTAGGCACTAGATCCCAGAACTCTGTCCCCGTCCAAGACAAACAGAAACACTGGAGTTTCCCCTGTGAGCCCCCAGTACTTCAGTATCCTGGTGTATAGAGACAGAGAAAGCCCTATTCCTGGTGTACAGAGACAGAGAAAGCCCTATGACTCTCTTGTACACTCACACACACATCCCCAAGCCCCAGTTCCCCAATCGAAACCCCATAACAACTCTACTCCGCTGCCAACTGATCCAGCCAGCACCACAAGCCAACAACTCTTACCCACAACCCAAACCCTCTCATAATACTCCCATCTGATATCACACAAAATTGGTGTGTATTTTGTTATAGAAGTTTGGTGTGTTCCTGCGGGCTTCTACTGGTAGTTTTGAGTATTTGCTGTCTGTCCCCGTTCTGTCCCTCTCTCTGAGAGTTCCCCTTTATGTCCCCCTGTGTCTTACTCTGTCCCTGTCCGTGTCCCCAAAACACGTCATTCTGCTGTTCTTATTGGGAGGAGCTGATCGTTATATCAGCACGTCAGTGTTTCCTTTGTATTTGAATACTGTATTTTATCATTTTTATTCAAACTGCCTCTAGTGTAATAATATTATTAACAATAATTATAATGATGGTCAGCGTTTCTTTAAGTTTGAGTAAGTTATGTACAGTATAATTTATTTTGGCCTCTATTGGGTTTATCATGACCAATATGAAACTTCTTCGGTCAATGAAGCATTATTATATTTAGCTGGTTTAGAGTATTTACATCTAATGTTGTCCTTTAACTTTTTACTTTATTTGCAATTTACATTCTTTGGTTTCTGTTTTTATTTGTTCTGTTTGTTTAGTATTAATCCTATATGGACGCTGTGTGAGGAGGTGGAGCGACACGGACGGCAGCCAACGAACGGCTGTCGTTCTTCGTGAAGGAGACTGGACTTTCTATTCACTAACTCTCTCCCCATCTGCGTCCCTCATCTTGACAACGTAACCCTTTTATGTCCAAACCCATTTCTAAAAGCACTCGGACTCTGTGTGGTCAGAGAAAAAAAGGTGATTTTTTTTTTGTAATGGTTAATGTATAATGTGAAGTTTCTTCTACTTTTTTCCTTTTATGAAGATAAAAGAAAACGGTTATATTATTCTATTCTATTCTGTTTCCTCTGAACAAAGGAGCGAGGCTCTCGTTTACTAGGGTTGCTATTTTCACTGAGATGCCGTGGAACATCGTTGATGCTGGCGGACACAGAGACACACAGACACAGAGACACACAGACACAGAGACACACAGACACACAGACACACAGACACAGCAGACACAGCAGACACACACAAATTATTAGCAGACACAGTTGGGCAAAATTCTAATAACGCGATCAGGATTTTGATCAAATTAGGACATGATCAGAACACACACACACACACACACACACACACACACACACACACACACACACACACACACACACACACACACACACACACACACACACACACACACACACACACACACACACACACACCGCACATTTGTGACCCATAGGAAAATCAGTGTTTACTTTGCCTATCCAACAATGTTCTACAGCATAACCTGACATTTAGTAAGATGACCTGTCATATCTATGTGACTCCAGAACTCTGGGGACTTTACTTTGTTTTAGCTCCACACTATGACCTAGCCATTAGCCATGTCCACTCACTCTACAGGTGTGCTGCCAGATAGTGACCCAAGCCCAGTCATGCTTGCTGTAGATGTTTACTCTTACACAATCAATCACAACCATGCCTATTGCCAGATAGTGAGCCTCACAGTCAATCATACTTGGCCATATAGACAACCTCACAATCAGGCCATGGTGAGACCTAATGCTGGAGAAAGGGTGTCCTGTATTCTGGCTGGAAGCTGTAGGTTAGATAAGTAGGCTAGGCAGTGTGGGGAAAAGGAGGGGGTTCAATCATCCCAGCTTGCTAGGTCTGCCACATACTGAGGTATTATACTGTACTTAGGGCCAGGAGTTTTGTGACCTGACCATGTGACCTGACCAGGACAAACACTTGGCTCTAGTTATACTAATGAATAGAGTCCAACGTTTTTCACGAGCAGGTTGACAGGATGATAGGCCCTAGTGATGTTGGGTGACACAGCGACGATGATGACCATGATCGTGATGAAGATGATGAGAATAATAATGAAGACAATCAAACGTCACGAGTGGGGCTCAAAACAAAGTCAGAGTTAGTCAAAAAAGAAACACGTATCTAACCAACTTGACAAATGGAGAAAGATAATTATGTACATATAACATAGAGTTATAGATTTATATTTTGTTCATAACACAGTGTAATATAAGTTGTATATTTCTTTTTCTCTTTTATTGATGTTATTCATGCTACAATAAAAGCAGGAGTTGATGTACTCTTACAACAAAAAGAAGAAAAATGACAAATAAACAAAGGAAACAAAAAAAGAGAGGCCGTGGGCTTGCCATGCACCATCTGCTCCGAGTTCACTTTTTTCAGTATTATTGCCAGTCAAGGCTTTAATAAAAACAGCGATGTGTTCTGTAATGCTCTAATGGTCCTTGTGAGTTCTTTACAATGCACCTACACACACACTGGTAGACACTAGTATGAACAAAGGCTAGAGTAGATACCCGCACACTTTTGAATGCTAATTTGAACGTTTTAACTGGGGGCTTTCGACATTCTTCCATCACTTTACTCTTTTAGACACTGCACTTGCAAGTTACTGGATGGGTGTGCTGTACTTCTAAACTAAACATCTGTACTATATCCAGAATACTGTACCTATTTGCAGCTGCACTATATCCAGAATACTGTACCTATTTGCATCTGAATGCAAATGATAAATGATAAAGAAGTCTCAGCCCTTTGTCTCTTCTCTGAAAACATAGTAAGGTGAAAGCAGTATGGTGGCAGTGGCGTAAAGTACTTAAGTAAAAATACTTTAAAGTACCAGGTATCTGTACTTTACTATTTCAATTTTTGACTACTTTTACTTTTACATCACTACATTCCTTAAGAAAATATTGTACTTTTTACTCCATACATTTTCCTTGACACCCAAAAGTACTCATTACATTTTGAATGCTTAGCAGGACCGGAAAATGGTCCAATTCACACATTTATAAACAGAACATCCCTGGTCATCCCTACTGCCTCTGATTTGGTGGACTCACTAAACACATGCATTCTGTAAATGGTGTCTGAATGTTGGAGTGTACCCCTGGCTGTCCTTAAATAAAAATTCTAAATAAAATGGTGCTGTCTGGCTTAATATAAGAAAAATGGTGCTGTCTGTCTTGCTTAATATAAGACATTTGAAATGGATTATACTTTTACTTTTAAAACTTAAGTATATTTTAGCAATTACATTTACTTTCGATACTTAAGCATATATTAAACCAAATACTTTTAGATTTTTACTCAAGGAGAAGTTTACTGGGTATCTTTACTTTTACTCAAGTATGACAATTGGGTACAGTTTCCACCATTGTATGTTGGAAGCCGATCAGTATGGTGGAAGCCGACCAGTATGGTTGAAGCCTACCAGTATGGTTGAAGCCTACCAGTATGGTGGAAGCCTACCTGTATGGTTGAAGCCGACCAGTATGGCGGAAGCCAACTAGTATGGCGGAAGCCAACCAGTATGGCGGAAGCCCACCTGTATGGTGGTAGCCTACCTGGTATTTACTTTCGTCTTTCACATCAGTGAAGCCCTTTTAGACGATAGAGATAAACTCAAGATACATGAAGCACGAACACTACATTTTTTTCCCATGATCCGTTGCCCTATCAAATCCTAGAAACAAACCCTATCGCCATGGAACCCGTGTCGTGTGTTTCCCAGCGATTCAATCAGTTTCATAATGACATATTAATTATGCGCCAGGCACCTTATTCCCCACCTATCAGAGGGCCAGCTGTGAGGTGTAGAATCTAATTACAGCCAGTTAAACACCTTATAACCTAATTATCAACAACAAGAGAGATGAGAGAGAGAGGGATGGAGTGGGGGGTAGAGAGAGAGAGAAAGAGAGAGAGAGAGAGAGAGAGAGAGAGGGAGGGCGAGAGGGAAGAGAGAGAGAGAGAGAGAGGGAGGGCGAGAGGGAAGAGAGAGAGAGAGAGAGAGAGCAAGAAGACATCTTGCGACATCTTAACTCAATTTAAACAAAACAATGATGTGCGGAATTCAATCCGTATTGCCGAAGTATAGCGGAAGATCGGCGTTATAGCTTGATTGAAAGGCAACGTTCCCACGTTCGTGGAGGCTGCATTCACGGCAAACGCTGCATATGTCGGCTCAATCGGAAATGACATTTACATCCTGCCCTTTGTCTGATAGACGTGGAAGGATCTGATTTAGATGTTATTTTAAAAGCTTTATATATTATTTGTGTCGTTAAGATTCATGTGGGGTTTAAGGGGCGTTGAAGCGTTCCCTTTAAAGGGTTAAACAAGGACTGTCACTCTCTATTAAATGCTAAAAAGCTGTCCCACATACATGCCCATATTGTTTCACAATCACTCTGTACACTTCACCGAACAGTCAGACATGAAAACAGTTCAATGCACAGAGTAGATTTTAGGTGGCTTTGCTAATTACTGAAGCTTTACAAAACCTTTCAACGCAATTAAGAGCTGTGTTGGGGCAAATTGAGAATTCCTAAGTAAAGGAGTGGTTGTTCTTTGGGGGCAATCTGAATTTTAGATTTCTAGCCTGGAGGAGAGCCTGAGAAAGGGTTTGTATGTGAATAGTTGAGGAGAGGAGAGGTTTTTAATTTATTATTGTCAGCAACACAGTAAAGTACACCTTTAAGCTGTTCTGTAGGAAATAAATTGAGTTTTATTTAAATTTGAAAGCTATCCACTGGCTATTTTAACCGAACTATCTATATAGACTAAAGGATAATAATTCTTCCAGTAGGCACATAATATTTACATACAGTAAGCACTTCTTTGTTTTACTGAATATTGTCGGTTCTTTAAAATGACACAATATCAGTTATTCTCTCTGATCTTATTGCTTTTATAACTAGAGTTTCTCGTCCAACATTACGATGAAAAAGCTATATTCAGATGTGGAGAACTGTGTCTGTGGGCTTGAGTGGTAGTGTGTGTGTGTGTGTGTGTGTGTGTGTGTGTGTGTGTGTGTGTGTGTGTGTGTGTGTGTGTGTGTGTGTGTGTGTGTGTGTGTGCAAGCCTGATTGTGTGTGTGTGTGATTGTGTATGCAACGACAAATGTTCATTTAGAGAGGGTCGCTGCTGCGACAGCTCGGTTGAAATGTGCAGATTTGAACCGTCCGTGGGTGTTTCTGAAATTGAGTGAAAACGATGTCACATGAATGATTTGAAGTAGGTAATAGGATGTGATGTGGTGCTGAGCCGGCAGCTAAGCTGAGTTTAAGACGCGCTGCGTTAATGTATTCATGATGAGGAGGGATTAGTGAAGAGAGAGCAGTAGCTGAGTGCAGCACAGTAGCCCGGGCCAAACGCACAGGCCCACAGACACAGCTAAATACACTGACACAGGCAGGCCCAAAGACTCAGAGATACCGTGTCTGTGCATGTTTTGGTTTTTGCCCTACACCGGTGATTCGAATAACCAACTTCGATTTCATTCAGCTAGGTCAAAAAAACAAAATTGGCAGGCCCACAGACAAGCACAGGCAAACCCAGGCCCACAGACACAGCTAAACACAACTAACACAGACATACGCTGAACATAGGCCAAACACACAGGCCCACAGACAACTACTGAATACAGGCCATACTGACAGAATGTTTGGCTACGTTTCTATGTGGAAAAAGACAGTCCAAAAGTCAGAGTGCATGGGCCTACTGTACCGCTGTACATGCTCATTTCATACCAGACGCCTGTACTGCAGGCTGATTGTCCCCATGTTAATTTTGCCTTGGAAACCATTGACTCTGCACAGCATCACCAACACAAATCAGACAAATCGCAAAGCTGTGTTGTCAACAGGCCAGGTCTGTCTGAGATGTGATGTCCTAGCATGACAGCAGGTCTGAGGGCATGTGTGTGCTGAGGGACAGGCATGGTACCCAGTACAGCAGTAAGGCCGCGGGCTGATCTCCAATCAGTACTGCTGACACGCCTTTCCTCTTACCCACCTCTCACACGTTCACTACTGACATTAAACATTCAACGACTTCATCATCAACAGCTGGCCTACTTTAGTTTTCGCCACTCACTGTCTCTCATCCCTTTCCTTTCATTCACACGGAACCCCCCCCCCCCCCCCCCCCCCCACTCTCTCTCTCTCTCCCTCTCTCACTCTCTCTGTCTGTCTCAATTTGCCCCAACTCAGCTCCTTATCCCCCCCCCCCCCCCCCCCCCGTCTACCTCTGAGAAGATCCCCCTCCTTGTCCTCTCTGTCTGTAAAAGGAGTACCCCGATCGAACTCTGTCTTCCACTCTGCATTAGATTGAATGGCTGCATCAATACGATGATCACAGATGAAAGCATGGGATGTTTTGTGTTGAATTGACAGACAGTCTCGCTATCTGGAACTGTTGTAGTTGTTGGTGAATATGTATCTGATCCAGGACCTGTAACGGGCAATTCATTCTGATACTCCTGCTGAAAACTATTGCATTGTTTTGTAGAGCCGTACAACTCTACAAGAAACTTTCAGTCAACACCAAAAGGTCTGATTTTGTGTACCGCCGAATAATCCGTATTTAGAAAGAGACAATAATGTCCGTAGGCGATTCTCGCTATTTCATTTAATAAAACCGCTTTTCTAAAAAACGGTTATTTTCTCTTCATCAACACCAGAATGCACACATGCTAATATTATGTTAATGCTATGTTAATTGGGAGAGTAGCTGTTAAGCAGCCCTGCTGTTAAGATGACTTGTGAGAAAATAGGTGGGGTCAGTCGCAAGCTGTAAACCAGACTCCAACACAAATAAACAGAACCCCTCCGAGAGGACACGACATCACCCATTGGACTGGGACAGGGGGGGAGTGCAGTAGTGGTCTGAAGGGGTGATGGGATGGGGGGGGGGGGACATAAAGAAATGTGAGGTAAGGTTTCAGATCCCAGTACATTGCCTATTGTGAGCGGGAGAGGGGTGAAGGGGACGGTGAGTGGGTGAAGGGGGTAAGGGAAATTGGGACGAGTAGAACTGATCTGGGAGGCAGTGAATACAGTGTGTGAGCTTGCAGAGTTTGTCTGGCTCTCTAGGTGACCGTGTCTGCAGTGTAATGTGTGAGAGGCCTGGCAGGGCTGTGTGTATTCGAAGCCTTTAATATTCTCTCCATGCCAGACTAGCCACAGGATGCCCCGCGAAACATCCCCTCCAGAGCCGCAATGACTGCCAGTTGCTCCAGCAGCCCACCGCTGACCCCTTCAGGCCAGGAAACTGACGCCCTGCTGGGGAGGCACAGAGCCAGACAGAAAGACAGTTGTTTGCATTTCTCAGGGGGGACGCTCCAGTCTAGTGTTCATCTTTAATTTGTTCCCCTGGTCACCCTCCACCCTCTTTCTTTTTTTGCTTGAAGACGTGAGCCATTTTTGTGTTGTTGGTGTGCTTGTGCCGCACGCCACAACCAGTGTGACCACTGGCCGTTCGTCTGACTCCTGGCGGTTGACTTTGAATTGCTGTTTAGATGAACTTGATTTGATTCGTCCTTATCTAGTTATAAAAGACCTAAGAGGTTAAAGGGAAGGCAAAAGCGTATCCTTCCTCTGCCTCCGTTATCACGATCCAGACCTACTGTGTTAGAAACATGAATCCTCCTTTTTTCACCTATTCTTTGGAAATAACTTGAAATATAGGAGTTTCACCGCTGATCTTCCCAGTAAAAATCCAGTCCATTCTAGTCCAGCTTGCTCTGGCTTCATTTGCTTTTGTGACCTCTCTCCATAGTACTCAGCGGCTGAAAGGGGATTGTTGGTTAAAACGTATGTTAGTGACAGCTGGTTATAGATAGAGAGGTTAGAGGGATTTCCTGGTCTGTCGAATAAAACATCTAGGTGTGTTAGGGGCTAATGGCCTGTGTTAATATGAATTCAGAGACCACACATTAGTACATCTCTTCCATGGATCTAGTGGGGGGATGAGAGGCCAGGGTCTGGGTGTAATAGCTAGAGTATGTGGGATATTCTGGATTTAAACTGATGTTCCCAGGATTATGCTGAGCGGTCCTGTATTTGGTGTAGGGATTTAGGCCTTTAACTCCTGTGACGCTAAGGAGGTATAGTAGGATAGGATTGTGTAATTGTTAAACGGCATGTGTTTTCTGTGTTTCAGCGTCCGGGAAGCTCTGGTTACACAGATGTTTGTTTGTGTGTGCCTGAGAGTGTGTTTGGGTAGACTTGTGGTTTGATGGTTGGACTGCAGAATGGCCCAGTGGTCTTCCTGTGGTTAGAGCCTTTATGAGGGTAGGGGGAAGCTGGAGAAGACTGACCACAGCACACAGATAGGCCTATAAACGGCTGTTATGGACTAGAATACATCTGCTGGAGTGCGTCCCTTCTGCACCGCAGCCAATACATGACTTTTTTATTTATATTTTATATTTATATTTAAGTGTTTACAACATACGCATCAACAAATGCAGAAAAGAACAGTGGAGATAGTACCTTGCCTGCATGTTCTTTTTTCTTCAGTTAATAAAAAAAATAATCCTTATGGAGGTAGATTTTCACCTGTGTGCTTGGAGAACAAGAGTTGGAGCAGAGGAGTAAGGATGTGTCCTTTGTACATGTATGCACAGACAGACAGACAGACAGACAGACAGACAGACAGACAGACAGACAGACAGACAGACAGACAGACAGACAGACAGACAGACAGACAGACAGACAGACAGACAGACAGACAGACAGACAGACAGACAGACAGACAGACAGACAGACAGACAGACAGACAGACAGACAGACAGACAGACAGACAGACAGACAGACAGACAGACAGACTGACTCCGTATTATGAGCTGGGGTCATTCTGAGCACACCGGTTAGCATGGTAGGAAGGAAGAGCTTCTCTCTCTCTGCGTGTTATCTCACCAGCTTATGGATTACCATATTCTGCTCTAATGACGTCTCTCTCTTCTGCTCTGCACTCAGAACAACTTTAAAACCCTTTTTAATCATTCAACATTTTTCATTAAAACATTTCCAAATGTGATGATCACAATGAACACGCAGTGAGTGCATGTCAAATTTGAGTTAGGACATGTTGAACAGAGGAGGGAGGCGGAAGGGGGGGGTAATATCTGGGGCCATTCGTTTGGGATCAGGGGTCAACTATACCAAAGAGAATATGGAGAGTTTGGGACTACAACATATGAGTACACAGAGGCCTCTGGTAGTTGTATAAGTCCTGTGAAACATTGTTTGGAAAAATTCCCTTTCAGTGATTAAGAAAATAATCGAATACTGTCTAGATAGAACTTTTGTCAAAAAATATAATAGTTTGTTGGGCTTTTGTTCGAGTGGAACCATTTATAGTTCAGATATCCGCAAGAAATTGTCAGAATGCTTTACTTGTTATGTTTTATTTTCATCCGTCTGTCTCTCTTTCGATCCCTCTGTCTGGCTGCTCAGACAGACAGAAATAATGTATCAAAATGCACCAGACATACAACAGTAATTGGTGTGTTTTGGGACTATTGCAAATAACAGTAATTATCAGAAATGACTTGTTCCATGGAAATAGTCAACATGTCACTTTGTGTTTGATTGCTGTGGTCAGATGTCAGTAGGAGCTGGGGATATATCAGCACTCTCTACCATTCATTTTACACACATTACGGCTCATTGTTTTCAGTTTGTTAGTGTATTTAGTTTTGAGCTCTTAACATCGTGATATGAAATGTACTCATGAACGTTTTTTTAGTGCATCAAGCTGGCTGAGAGAGGAGTCAGTGCCCCTTTGTTAATGATAATGCACACCACACACACAGACCAGACACACACACATACATGCACACGCGCACATACACACTCACCCATCATTTCTGTTTTTACCCTTTGAAGTCCTCCAATATCAGGAAGCATTTACAATCTAATTACTGCTTTCCTCTCATCCTCCTCTCCTCTTCTCTCCATCCATCGCTCCCAGCTGTGGCTCCACAGATTACTAAAAGGAATAAACCAACAAACCAGACAAACGAAGGAACGGAGGGAAACAGAGGAGAAGATGTATGTGTGTTGACAGTTGGAATGTCTGCAGCTCCACGGGTCACTGAGAGAGGCGTGTCCCTGGATACTGATCCACAGGCTGCAAGGGGTTCTGGGTAGGGTCCAAGACACGTCACACAACAACCTGTCTACCCACGGCCCACAGGGGGTGAGGGGGGTGAGGGGAAGGGAGGGCTTCCTCCTCGGCTCCGGAGGCAAGTGTTCCGACAAGGCTGTTTCAACATGGGTTATAGAGGGACAGCAGGGGAGGGGGGTGTCTTAGATGTTCAGCTCTGAGCTTTGAGAGTAGAGACCTCTTCAACCTTATATGTCTCCTTAACAAGCCTGGCAAAACTGTCTGTTTCACCCAGAGCTAGAAAGAAATCAAGGAGGGAGGGAGAGAGAGGGGGGGGGGAGAGTGTGAGAGAGAGAGACACATTTTTCCCTCAGATTACACAGATCCACAATGAATTCGAAAACAAACCCAATTTTGATAAACTCTCATATCTACTGGGTGAAATACCACAGTGTGACATCACAGCAGCAAGATTTGTGACCTGTTGCCACAAGAAAAGGGCAACCTGTGAAGAACAAACACCATTGTAAATACAACCCATATTTATGTTTATTTATTTCCCCTTTTGTACTTTAACTATTTGCACATCGTTACAACACTGTATATAGACATAATATGACATTTGAAAACTTCTGTGAGTAATGTTTACTGTTAATTTGTATTATTTATTGTTCACTTTTGTTTATTATCTACTTCACTTGCTTTGGCAATGTTAACATAAACTCAGCAAAAAAAGAAATGTCCTCTCACTGTCAACTGCGTTTATTTTCAGCAAACTTAACGTGTAAATATTTGTATGAACATAACAAGATTCAACAACTGAGACATAAACTGAACAAGTTCCACAGACATGTGACAAACAGAAATGGAAATCACGCACAGAACGAGCAGTATGGCTGGTGGCATTGTCATGCGGGAGGGGCATGTCAGGATGAGCCTGCAGGAAGGGTACCACATGAGGGAGGAGGATGTCTTCCCTGTAACGCACAGCGTTGAGATTGCCTGCAATGACAACAAGCTCAGTCTGATGATGCTGTGACACACAGCTCCAGACCATGACGGACCCTCCACCTCCAAATCGATCCCGCTCCAGAGTACAGGCCTCGGTGTAAAGCTCATTCCTTCGACGACAAACGCGAATCCGACCATCACCCCTGGTGAGACAAAACTGTGACTCGTCAGTGAAGAGCACTTTTTGCCAGTCCTGTCTGGTCCAGCGACGGTGGGTTTGTGCCCATAGGTGACGTTGCTGCCGGTGATGTCTGGTGAGGACCTGCCTTACAACAGGCCTACAACAGGCCTCAGTCCAGCCTCTCTCAGCCTATTGCGGACAGTCTGAGCACTGATGGAGGGATTGTGCGTTCCTGGTGTAACTCGGGCAGTTGTTGTTTCCATCCTGTACCTGTCCCGCAGGTGTGATGTTCGGATGTACCGATCCTGTGCAGGTGTTGTTACACATGGCCTGCCACTGCGAGGACGGTCAGCTGTCCGTCCTGTCTCCCTGTAGCGCTGTCTTAGGCGTCTCACAGTACGGACATTAAAATGTATTGCCCTGGCCACATCTGCAGTCCTAGTGCCTCCTTGCAGAGTGCCTAAGGTACGTTCACGCAGATGAGCAGGGACCCTGGGCATCTTTCTTTTTGGTGTTTTTCCGTCAGAAGGATGGCCTCTTTAGTGTCCTAAGTTTTCATAACTGTGACCTTAATTGCCTACCATCTGTAAGTTGTTAGTGTCTTAACAACCGTTCCACAGGTGCATGTTCATTAAGTTTGTTTTATTCACTGCTTTCGCACACTCCGCCAACCCGGAAGTCCTAGCTGTGTCTGAATCCTGGCTTAGGAAGACCACCAAAAACCCAGAAATTTCCATCCCTAACTATAACATTTTCCGACAAGATAGAACTGCCAAAGGGGGCGGAGTTGCAATCTACTGCAGAGATAGCCTGAAGAGTTCTGTCTTACTATCCAGGTCTATCCAAATCCACCTTTCCAGAAACAAGCCTCTCACCGTTGCTGCTTGCTATAGACCACCTTCAGCCCCCAGCTGTGTCCTGGACACCGTATGTGAATTGATTGCCCCCCTCTTTCTTCAGAGCTCGTGCGGTTAGGTGACCTAAACTGGGATATGCTTAATACCCCGGCCATCCTACAATCTAAGCTTGATGCCCTCAATCTTACACAAATTATCAATGAACCCACCAGGTACAACCCCAAATCCGTAAACACGGGCACCCTCATAGATATCATCCTAACCAACCTGCCCTCCAAATACACCTCTGCTGTCTTCAACCAGGATCTCAGCGATCACTGCCTCATTGCCTGTGTCCGTAATGGGTCTGCGGTCAAACGACCACCTCTCATCACTGTCAAACGCTCCCTAAAGCACTTCAGCGAGCAGGCCTTTCTAATCGACCTGGCCCGGGTATCCTGGAAGGATATTGACCTCATTCTGTCAGTAAAGGATGCCTGGTTATTCTCTAAAAGTGCTTTCCTCACCATCTTAAATAAGCATGCCCCATTGCAAAAATGTAGAACCAGGGACAGATATAGCCCTTGGTTCACTCCAGACCTGACTGCCCTTTACCAACACAACAACATCCTGTGGCGTACTGCATTAGCATCGAATAGCCCCTGCGATATGCAACTTTTCAGGGAAGTTAGGAACCAATATACACAGGCAGTTAGGAAAGCAAAGGCTAGCTTTTTCAAAACGAAATTTGCATCCTGAAGCACAAACTCCAAAAAGTTCTGGGACACTGTAAAGTCCATGGAGAATAAGAACACCTCCTCCAAGCTGCACACTGCACTGAAGCTAGGAAACACTGCCACCACCGATAAATCCACGATAATTGAGAATTTCAATAAGCTTTTTTCTACGGCTGGCCATGCTTTCCACCTGGCTACCCCTACCCCGGTCAACAGCCCTGCACCCCCCACAGCAACTTGCCCAAGCCTCCCACATTTCTCCTTCACCCAAATCCAGATAGCTGATGTTCTGAAAGAGTTGCAAAATCTGGATCCCTACAAATCAGCTGGGCTAGACAATCTGGACACTCTCTTTCTAAAATTATCTGCCGAAATTGTTGCAAACCTTATTACTAGCCTGTTCAATCTCTCTTTTCGTATCATATCGTAAGATTGGAAAGCTGCCGCGGTCATCCCCCTCTTCAAAGGGGGAGACACTCTAGACCCAAACTGCTACAGACCTATATGTATCCTACCCTGCCTTTCTAAGGTCTTCGAAAGCCAAGTTAATAAACAGATCACCGACCATTTCGAATCCCACCGTACCTTCTCCGCTATGCAATCTGGTTTCAGAGCTGGTCACTGGTGCACCTCAGCCACGCTCAAGGTCCTAAACGATATCATAACCGCCATCGATAAGAGACAATACTGTGCAGCTGTATTCATTAACCTGGCCAAGGCTTTCGACTCTGTCAATCACCACATTCTTATTGGCAGACTCAACAGCCTTAGTTTCTCAAATGACTGCCTCGCCTGGTTCACCAACTACCTCTCAGACAGAGTGTGTCAAATCGAAAGGGCCTGTTGTCCGGACCTCTGGCAGTCTCTATGGGGGTGCCACATGGTTCAATCCTTGGACTGACTCTTTTCCCTGTATACATCAATGATGTCGCTCTTGCTGCTGGTGATTCTCTGATCCACCTCTACGCAGACGACACCATTCTGTATACTTCTGGCCCCTCTTTGGACACGGTATTAACTAACATCCAGACGAGCTTCAATGCCATACAACTCTCCTTCCGTGGCCTCCAACTGGTCTTAAATGCAAGTAAAACTAAAGACATGCTCTTCAACCGATCGCTGCCCACACCTGCCCGCCAGTCCAGCATCACTACTCTGGACGGTTCTGACTTAGAATATGTGGATAACTACAAATACCTAGGTGTCTGGTTAGACTGTAAACTCTCCTTCCAGACTCACATTAAGCATCTCCAATCCAAAATCAAATCTAGAATCGCCTATTTCGCAACAAAGCCTCCTTCACTCATGCTGCCAAACATACCCTCGTAAAAGTGACTATCCTACCAATCCTTGACTTCGGCAATGTAAATTACAAAATAGCCTCCAACACTCTACTCAGCAAATTGGATGCAGTCTATCACAGTGCCATCTGTTTTGTCACCAAAGCCCCATATACTACGCACCACTGTGACCTGTATGCTCTCGTTGGCTGGCCCTCGCTTCATATTCATCGGCAAACCCACTGGCTCCAGGTCATCTATAAGTCTTTGCTAGGTAAAGCCCCGCCTTATCTCAGCTCACTGGTCACCATAACAGCACCCACCCGTAGCACGCGCTCCAGCAGGTATATTTCACTGGTCACCCCCAAAGCCAATTCCTCC
This sequence comes from Salvelinus namaycush, assembly GCF_016432855.1. Classification (NCBI taxonomy): domain Eukaryota; kingdom Metazoa; phylum Chordata; class Actinopteri; order Salmoniformes; family Salmonidae; genus Salvelinus; species Salvelinus namaycush. Next base: position 41,039,316 of record NC_052312.1, read on the forward strand.
TTTGGCCGCCTTTCCTTCCAGTTCTCTGCTGCCAATGACTGGAACAAATTGCAAAAATCACTGAAGCTGGAGACTCAAATCTCCCTCACTAACTTTAAGCACCAGCTGTGAGAGCAGCTCACAGATCACTGCACCTGTACATAGCCCATCTGTAAATAGCCCATCCAACTACCTCATCCCCATACTGTTATTTATTTTATTTATTTTGCTCCTTTGCACCCCAGTATCTTTACTTGCACATTCATCTTCTGCACATCTATCACTCCAGTGTTTAATTGCTATATTGCAATTATTTCGCCACTATGGCCTATTTATTGTCTTATCCTACCTCATTTTAAGACACTGTATATAGACTTTTTCTATTGTATTGTTGACTGTATGTTTGTTTATTCCATGTATAACTCTGTATTGTTGTTTGTGTCACACTGCTTTGCTTTATCTTGGCCAGGTCGCAGTTGTAAATGAGAACTTGTTCTCAACCAGCCTACCTGGTTAAATAAAGGTGAAATAAAATAAAATAAAAATTGTTTGTTTCATTGAACAAGCATGGGAAACAGTAATGAAGATCTGTGGAGTTATTTGGATTTTTACAAATTATCTTTGAAAGACAGGGTCCTGAAAAAGGGACATTTCGTTTTTTGCTGAGTTTGTTTCCCATGCCAAGAAAGCCCTTGAATTGAGAGCAAGGGGGGGAGAGAGAGGGGGAGTTTGTGAGAGAGTATGAGAATATAAGAGAGAATCATGAGAAAACAAAAAGATAATTACATGACACATTGGAAATCATTTTTCAAAAAAACTGAGCAAACTGGAATGTATTTTGGCCCTAAACAGAGAGTACACAGTGACAGAATACCTGACCACTGTGACTGACCCAAAATTAAGGAAAGCTTTGACTATGTACAGACTCAGTGAGCATGGCCTTGCTATTGAGAGAGGCCGCCGTAGGCAGACCTGGCTCTCAAGAGAAAACAGGCTATGTGCACAAGATTAGGTGGAAACTGAGCTGCACTTCCTAACCTCCTGCCAAATGTATGACCATATAAGAGATACATATTTCCCTCAGATTACACAGATCCACAAAGAATTCCAAAACAATACCACAGTGTGTGTAATGAACACGATGGGAGACAGAAAGCTGGTTTCAAGCGCAGGGCGCAGCAGGTGTTTATTTGTAAAGGACCACAGGAGATGACAGGTAGCTGGATCCAGGGGCAGGCAGAAGGTCATACACAGGGGGTCCAAAAGGGCAACAGTACAGGCAGGGAAAAGGCTAGTAATGTAGTCTGGAAGATCAGGCAATAGGTTGATAACAGGAAATCCGATAGGCTAAAGTACAGGCAGGGAATAGGCGTCGTTAGTGAGGCAGGCAAAAACTATCATACACGGGAGGATTAAATTACGGTAATAACAATTTAAGATTTAATATAAAAATAAAACAATTAAATGATTATATATATATATATATATATATATATATTTTTTTTTTAAGTGCTCCAACTAGAAGTGTGTCACAAAACAAACAATACCTCACAATGATGGGGTGCAAAGAACTGAACTAAATAGTGTGTAATAATGACATACAGGTGCGTGAACAGGTGATCAGAATTCAGGTGATTGGCACCTGGAGCGTGAGCTGCGTTCAGGGGATCTATGTGTTTGAGAGTGTGAGCTGGAAAGTGGGCTGGAAAGTGAGCTGCGTTCAGGGGATCTATGTGTTTGAGAGTGTGAGTTGGAAGCAGACGTTACAGTGTGCCATCACAGCAGCAAGATGAATGACCTGTTGCCACAAGAAAAGGGCAACCAGTGAAGAACAAACACCATTGTAAATACAAGCCATATCATATACATTTTATTTGCACATCATTATAACACAGTACATAACTATAATATGACATTTGAAATGTGTCTATTCCTTTGAAACTTGTGTAAGGTTTACTCATCATTTTTGATTGAGTATTTCATTTTTGTTTATTATCTATTTCACTTACTTTGGCAATGTAAACAATGCCAATAAATCCATTGAATTGAATCGGAGAGAGAGAGAGCGCTCAATGACAAACTCTCATTTACATCTAGGGATCTATAAATGTTCTGGGGACAAACTGTCAGTGTTGCTTTGGTGTGTCGTGACAACGAAAGGCTGTTGCTGCTCCTATCTGTGGGGACGATTGTTCTTGACATGAATGTGTCAGAGAGAAAGAGCGCATGATTCTATAAGAGGAAACAAGGTGTGTGTGCGCGCGCGTGCGTGCACGTGTTTGTGTGTGTTATTATAGTAAATGAAAACTGCAACAAAAACGAAAACTAATCATGAATAAACTATTTAGTAAACGGAAATAAAATAATAGTCAAATCCGTTTGAAAAACAAAAACTACAATGAAACTATTATATTTTACTCCAAAACGAAAATAAAATAAAATAAAAAACATAATGAATTATGTTCAGGTTCAGTTTATTGGGCGGGCAAAAATCGAATGTGGTTTTCAATGGTTTTCAAGAGTCTGAATCTGGCAGGTTACATTGAGATTGACTTTAGAATATAAAGGTAGACTCGGCGAGATGACGTTGCCATGAGCAGCACCTCAGTTTGAGTGGTAAGGCCGGTTGTAGAGGAAAGTCGAGGAGTGAGGTCGGGGGAGGTGCATCTGTGACAGCCGGAAGTCAAATCAAATCAAATCAAAGTTTATTTGTCACGTGCGCCGAATACAACAGGTTTAGACCTTACGTTGAAATGCTTACTTACAGGCTAAAACCAACAGCGCAAAAAAAAAGGTATTAGGTGAACAATAGGTAAGTAAAGAAATAAAAACAACAGTAAAAAGACAGTGAAAAATAACACTAATGTGGTTTTCCAACAGCAAGCCTCAGATCAACATTGCTGTGTTGCTATTGTTTATAAAATATGAACTTTATAATGTCGAAATAAACATGTATCTAACCCCTATATCACACACACACTCACAAAATAAAATCATAATATAATATTATGTGTGTACATTGTACAATCATTAAGTGAGAGAGTGCCTCAAATATCACATTTTTGTGTATATATCCACTGTACACATAAGTCTTGGCAAATTGGTTGCTGTTTCAGTCATGTCTTTGCTCACGTTCACGTGGGTCAAACAAAAACAGCCTAATGATTGGTTGACAACTGCAGAAACTTGCAGTCGACTGCAGTCAAAACTTCATGAGATCTGATCACATGATTTTTGTCAAGTTCATGCAGTTGACATGTAAGCGCAAGTTGGACAATTTTTATTCCCAGAATGCAACACACTCTGAAAGGCGGTGACCACCTGACAAAAATGATCCGCTCGAACGCGTCAATTGAGACAGTCACACAGAATATCTGCTCGTGTGCTTCACGCTGCTACGACGTGGTAGCTCCAGGACCACAACAGCAGAGAAGTTTCGCCTCGCACTTCAACGCTCCTGATTGTTGTGGAAGTTGACCCACTGCTACTATTTACTTAGCGCACCTACGTCGTCTAGCTGTGTCTACCTTCAGAGAGAGGCACAGCCCTTTTAATATATATTGTATTGTAATTTGCACTGTACTATGTACTATACCTAGATATTGTGTGTATGTGCTGATATGTAGGCTATGTGTGACGTTTTAAATGTATGTATTTCAGTCCTGGACTAACACTATTCTGTACTATGTATTATGTCATTTTTCATGTGGACCCCAGGAAGAGTAGTTGATCGGGATCCTAATAAATACCAATATGAAATAAACTTAGCCTCACCTATGACCTGAACCATTTCCTTCTGCATTACGGCCCCACACTGGCAAGAAGTGACAACCCCCAAAAACACACATAGGCACCATCTTAATGACATGCTCTTCGCATCATCTCTCCTGGTGTCCTTCTCAAAACCCAATGGAGAAGGGCAGAGGGGAGGGACCTCTGGCTTTCTCATCCAATGGGCTACTTTCTGTCCCTACCACTAAAACTAAAACGGAAACTAATTCCTACAAAAACGAAATAAACATGCTTTATAAAACTAGTCAATTGGATCTGAAAACTAACTGAAGCTAAACTGACTTTCGAATAAAAGGAACAGAAATAAAAACGAATATAAAAACAGAACTATAGCGGGTGAGTGTTTTGCACTTTGAGTTTGTATCGTAAGTAAAGAAAAAGAAAAATTCACATGTGTGTGTGTGTGTGCGTGCCCGACCGTGTTGTGAACTTGCGTGTGTGTGCACGCGAGTTTTAAAGCACGCAAATGTGTGAGTGTGGCAAGGAGGGCCAACTCGTGCGTTGGATGTGGCCTTGCTTTGTACTCCCTCCCTCCCCAGTTCAGTTTCCACCCTCGGCAGTGTGTGAAATCTCCGCTGTGACATTTGGGAGCAATTTGAAGTGCGTTGCAAAGGTTGTCAGGGGATTAATCTCATACCACGCTGAGGCGCAGAAAAAACGTCTCCCTCCAAGAATTAAAACACAATTTGCCCATCAAGCTGACTCTTTCAAGACGAGAGACAAGCATAAATAATATCTCTGCGGTCCAGATTCGCTAATTTACGAGCTTAACATGTCTAAATGTTATTAGTAGAGCTGAGGAGGTTAGCAGAGCTGCTGGAGGGAGAGATTTGTTATCCTGGCGAACAGAACAGAACAGCAGAGAGTGTTGGAGTGGTGCAGAGACATACCTGACACCCACTTTCCTATAACACACACACGCACACGCACGCACGCACGCACGCACGCACGCACGCACGCACGCACGCACGCACGCACGCACGCACACACACACACACACACACACACACACACACACACACACACACACACATTGGGCTGAACTCACCCTCAAGGGCAATATACAAACTTGGCTCATTCCTCTTCTCTTCTGTTCCACTCCTCTCCTTCTCTAATGTGTCTTCCTCTTCTCCATTTTCTCTCTCATCTCCCTCTCTGTTCAGGCCCACTCACAACATCAAACGAAGGGCATATTTGAGTTGTCATTGTCATTGCTCTCTTATGTAAAAGTTAGATGTGTCATTCAGTACATGGTACATCTCACATATCTGTCAGTTATAATACTTGGCTCTGCAAAATAACACATACGGTAACGGTCCTTACAGAAAACCATGATGTAAAATGTCCAACAATCTGTTACTGAGACACAGCAAGATTGGATACACAGCAAATATCCATCCTTCATATCTTGTCCTGGACTTTGTGACGTTGCTATTACTAATAGGGTTTGTTGCTTTCACAGAAACGGCGACTTGAGTGGTGACACTGAGTGAGGTAAGTATCATTTAGGCCAGCAGTATTTTTTTACAGGAAATCAGTTGGGCTTTCAACTTAATCTTTGAAGTTCTAATAGTAGAACGCATAAGGTGCAATTCCTAAATTGGGTAGTGCATTATCAGTTTCCTCTTGTCCTGTCAGTCATTGCAGAGCTATTTATAACTTGTCAGAAATGTCCAGAACAACTAGCCAATGTCAGCTAATACTGTTGGGTTTTCACCCCATTGATGTTGTTGTAATGTTTGAGTCACTCAGATATCCCATGAACACACATAATAGATGAAAAAATGTGTAAAATTTTAGGAGCGGGGGGGGGATTGGAAGAGGATGGAAGTCCTTTTCTCTGACAAGGACTGCACACTGAATATTTACTAGTCACTTTGTTCTTTGAGATATATATCACAGTGATGTGTGTCACAGTGAGATAGATGTGTGTCACAGTGAGATAGATGTGTGTCACAGTGAGATAGATGTGTGTCACAGTGAGATAGATGTGTGTCAGAGTGGGATAGATGTGTGTCACAGTGAGATAGATGTGTGTCACAGTGAGATAGATGTGTGTCACAGTGAGATAGATGTGTGTCACAGTAAGATAGATGTGTGTCACAGTGAGATAGATGTGTGTCACAGTGAGATAGATGTGTGTCACAGTGAAATAGATGTGTGTCACAGTGAGATAGATGTGTGTCACAGTGGGATACATGTGTGTCACAGTGAGATAGATGTATGTCACAGTAAGATAGATGTGTGTCACAGTGGGATAGGTGTGTGTCACAGTGAAATAGATGTGTGTCACAGTAAGATAGATGTGTGTCACAGTGAGATAGATGTGTGTCACAGTGAGATAGATGTGTGTCACAGTAAGATAGATGTGTGTCACAGTGAGATAGATGTGTGTCACAGTGAGATAGATGTGTGTCACAGTGAAATAGATGTGTGTCACAGTGAGATAGATGTGTGTCACAGTGGGATACATGTGTGTCACAGTGAGATAGATGTATGTCACAGTAAGATAGATGTGTGTCACAGTGAGATAGATGGGTGTCACAGTGAGATAGATGTGTATTACAGTGAGATAGATGTGTGTCACAGTGGGATACATGTGTGTCACAGTGAGATAGATGTATGTCACAGTAAGATAGATGTGTGTCACAGTGAGATAGATGTGTGTCACAGTGAGATAGATGTGTGTCACAGTGAAATAGATGTGTGTCACAGTGAGATAGATGTGTGTCACAGTGGGATACATGTGTGTCACAGTGAGATAGATGTATGTCACAGTAAGATAGATGTGTGTCACAGTGAGATAGATGTGTGTCACAGTGAGATAGATGTGTGTCACAGTAAGATAGATGTGTGTCACAGTGAGATAGATGTGTGTCACAGTGAGATAGAAGTGTGTCACAGTGAGATAGATGTGTGTCAGTGAGATAGATGTGTGTATAGTGAGATAGATGTGTGTCACAATGAGATATATGTATGTATAGTGAGATAGATGTGTGTCAGTGAGATAGATGTGTGTCACAGTGAGATAGATGTGTCACAATGAGATAGATGTATGTATAGTGAGATAGATGTATGTATAGTGAGATAGATGTGTGTCACTAACATCAAGGCGGTGGCCCGTTCCTGTAGGTTCATGCTCTACAACATTCGCAGAGTACGACCCTGCCTCACACAGGAAGCGGCGCAGGTCCTAATCCAGGCACTTGTCATCTCCCGTCTGGATTACTGCAACTCGCTGTTGGCTGGGCTCCCTGCCTGTGCCATTAAACCCCTACAACTCATCCAGAACGCCGCAGCCCGTCTGGTGTTCAACCTTCCCAAGTTCTCTCACGTCACCCCGCTCCTCCGCTCTCTCCACTGGCTTCCAGTTGAAGCTCGCATCCGCTACAAGACCATGGTGCTTGCCTACGGAGCTGTGAGGGGAACGGCACCTCCGTACCTTCAGGCTCTGATCAGGCCCTACACCCAAACAAGGGCACTGCGTTCATCCACCTCTGGCCTGCTCGCCTCCCTACCTCTGAGGAAGTACAGTTCCCGCTCAGCCCAGTCAAAACTGTTCGCTGCTCTGGCACCCCAATGGTGGAACAAACTCCCTCACGACGCCAGGTCAGCGGAGTCAATCACCACCTTCCGGAGACACCTGAAACCCCACCTCTTTAAGGAATACCTAGGATAAGATAGAGTAATCCTTCTAACCCCCCCCCCCCCCCCCTTAAAAGATTTAGAGGCACTATTGTAAAGTGGCTGTTCCACTGGATATCATAAGGTGAATGCACCAATTTGTAAGTCGCTCTGGATAAGAGCGTCTGCTAAATGACTTAAATGTAAATGTAAATGTCACAGTGAGATAGATGTGTGTCACAGTGAGATAGATGTGTGTCAGTGAGATAGATGTGTGTCACAGTGAGATAGATGTGTATTACAGTGAGATAGATGTGTGTCACAGTGAGATAGATGTGTGTCACAGTGAGATAGATGTGTGTCAGTGAGATAGATGTATGTCACAGTAAGATAGATGTGTGTCACAGTGAGATAGATGTGTGTCACAGTGAGATAGATGTGTGTCACAGTGAAATAGATGTGTGTCACAGTGAGATAGATGTGTGTCACAGTGGGATACATGTGTGTCACAGTGAGATAGATGTATGTCACAGTAAGATAGATGTGTGTCACAGTGAGATAGATGTGTGTCACAGTGAGATAGATGTGTGTCACAGTAAGATAGATGTGTGTCACAGTGAGATAGATGTGTGTCACAGTGAGATAGAAGTGTGTCACAGTGAGATAGATGTGTGTCAGTGAGATAGATGTGTGTATAGTGAGATAGATGTGTGTCACAATGAGATATATGTATGTATAGTGAGATAGATGTGTGTCAGTGAGATAGATGTGTGTCACAGTGAGATAGATGTGTCACAATGAGATAGATGTATGTATAGTGAGATAGATGTATGTATAGTGAGATAGATGTGTGTCACTAACATCAAGGCGGTGGCCCGTTCCTGTAGGTTCATGCTCTACAACATTCGCAGAGTACGACCCTGCCTCACACAGGAAGCGGCGCAGGTCCTAATCCAGGCACTTGTCATCTCCCGTCTGGATTACTGCAACTCGCTGTTGGCTGGGCTCCCTGCCTGTGCCATTAAACCCCTACAACTCATCCAGAACGCCGCAGCCCGTCTGGTGTTCAACCTTCCCAAGTTCTCTCACGTCACCCCGCTCCTCCGCTCTCTCCACTGGCTTCCAGTTGAAGCTCGCATCCGCTACAAGACCATGGTGCTTGCCTACGGAGCTGTGAGGGGAACGGCACCTCCGTACCTTCAGGCTCTGATCAGGCCCTACACCCAAACAAGGGCACTGCGTTCATCCACCTCTGGCCTGCTCGCCTCCCTACCTCTGAGGAAGTACAGTTCCCGCTCAGCCCAGTCAAAACTGTTCGCTGCTCTGGCACCCCAATGGTGGAACAAACTCCCTCACGACGCCAGGTCAGCGGAGTCAATCACCACCTTCCGGAGACACCTGAAACCCCACCTCTTTAAGGAATACCTAGGATAAGATAGAGTAATCCTTCTAACCCCCCCCCCCCCCCCCTTAAAAGATTTAGAGGCACTATTGTAAAGTGGCTGTTCCACTGGATATCATAAGGTGAATGCACCAATTTGTAAGTCGCTCTGGATAAGAGCGTCTGCTAAATGACTTAAATGTAAATGTAAATGTCACAGTGAGATAGATGTGTGTCACAGTGAGATAGATGTGTGTCAGTGAGATAGATGTGTGTCACAGTGAGATAGATGTGTATTACAGTGAGATAGATGTGTGTCACAGTGAGATAGATGTGTGTCACAGTGAGATAGATGTGTGTCAGTGAGATAGATGTGTGTCACAGTGAGATAGATGTGTATTACAGTGAGATAGATGTGTGTCACAGTGAGATAGATGTGTGTCACAGTGAAATAGATGTGTGTCACAGTGAGATAGATGTGTGTCACAGTGGGATACATGTGTGTCACAGTGAGATAGATGTATGTCACAGTAAGATAGATGTGTGTCACAGTGGGATAGGTGTGTGTCACAGTGAAATAGATGTGTGTCACAGTAAGATAGATGTGTGTCACAGTGAGATAGATGTGTGTCACAGTGAGATAGATGTGTGTCACAGTGAGATAGATGTGTGTCACAGTGAGATAGATGTGTGTCACAGTAAGATAGATGTGTGTCACAGTGAGATAGATGTGTGTCACAGTGAGATAGATGTGTGTCACAGTGAAATAGATGTGTGTCACAGTGAGATAGATGTGTGTCACAGTGGGATACATGTGTGTCACAGTGAGATAGATGTATGTCACAGTAAGATAGATGTGTGTCACAGTGAGATAGATGTGTGTCACAGTGAGATAGATGTGTATTACAGTGAGATAGATGTGTGTCACAGTGAGATAGATGTATGTCACAGTAAGATAGATGTATGTCACAGTAAGATAGATGTGTGTCACAGTGAGATAGATGTGTGTCACAGTGAGATAGATGTGTATTACAGTAAGATAGATGTGTGTCACAGTGAGATAGATGTGTGTCACAGTGAGATAGATGTGTGTCACAGTGAGATAGAAGTGTGTCACAGTGAGATAGATGTGTGTCAGTGAGATAGATGTGTGTATAGTGAGATAGATGTGTGTCACAATGAGATATATGTATGTATAGTGAGATAGATGTGTGTCAGTGAGATAGATGTGTGTCACAGTGAGATAGATGTGTCACAATGAGATAGATGTATGTATAGTGAGATAGATGTATGTATAGTGAGATAGATGTGTGTCACAGTGAGATAGATGTGTGTCACAGTGAGATAGATGTGTGTCACAGTGAGATAGATGTGTGTCAGTGAGATCGATGTGTGTCACAGTGAGATAGATGTGTATTACAGTGAGATAGATGTGTGTCACAGTGAGATAGATGTGTGTCAGTGAGATAGATGTGTGTCACAGAGAGATAGATGTGTATTACAGTGAGATAGATGTGTGTCACAGTGAGATAGATGTGTGTCACAGTGAGATAGATGTGTGTCAGTGAGATAGATGTATGTATAGTGAGATAGATGTGTGTCACAGTGAGATAGATGTGTGTCACAGTGAGATAGATGTGTGTCAGTGAGATAGATGTATGTATAGTGAGATAGATGTGTGTCACAGTGTGTCTCAGTGTTTTGATCTCCCAGTGTTGTTCATATTCCAGAAACAGGAGTCCTCCTTCACTTCAGCTCTCTGTTACCCAGACAGATGAGTTTAACCCCTCAAAACACACACCACTCCCCCCACCTGCCTGCAGAATGGGGTAGCAGATGCAGGTTAAAAGAGAGAGGAGGACAGCGATAGAAAGCGAGATATAGGGGGGGAGAATGAGAGAGACAGAGACAGAGGGAGTGCTTAGACTCACCTGCCAACCTGAGTTAGTAGAGACGTAGCATACCCACTCTGCTCCTGCAGGCTTAGTGTCAGGGAGGGTGCCATGCCAGTGTGTGTGTGTGTGTGTGTGTGTGTGTATGTGTGTGTGTGTGTATGTGTGTGTGTGTGTGTGTGTGTGTGTGTGTGTGTGTGTGTGTGTGTGTGTGTGTGTGTGTGTGTGTGTGTGTGTGTGTGTGTGTGTGTGTGTGTGGCTCAGCAGGGGTTTCCCCTGAAGCACCTCTCTCGTCTCAGCAGGAGGTGGGGCGGGATGGCAGGCACTATGTCAGCCGCCTAAAGGGAGGAGCCGGAGGACCCCATCCCTGCCAGACAGACAGAGATGAGCGACGGAGAGATGAGCGACGGAGAGGCGAGGCCGGCGGTGGGTGCACCTCCATCTTGTCTTCCTCTGCTGTTTGCCCTGCCATGGCTTCAGTGGAGAGTACTTAACTTGGATTGGTTGCATTGCTCTGTTCTGACTTCTGAGGAGCACATTTGGCTCTCCTGCTGAGTCTATGCACACAGAAAGGTTTGATGCTTTCCATTCTGTAGCTATGATGCTAATCCTCTCACCTTTAATCCACCCGTCTAATGTACTTTGCCGTGTTGGTACTGTTATTAACGTGAGATTGACCAATAGGCTGAAAGCATTCTGTTTCAGACATCACTAATGTCCCTGAAGGGAATAACATCTCATCATCCAGCCTCAAATGGTACAACTGTATTGTTCTAGTTAGCTTGGCTACCAAAGTGCTGTTTTTTGTGTTTGGGTTGTGTATTGGTCTGCATACCTACACTTTGTATTCTACTGTATTTCACATAGCAAAAATGTTATTTAGCTAAGTCTTTGATTGAGGCTTTCAGCATGGGTGGACCTATGGCCCGGCTGTGCCATTCAAATATTCCATCTATTTCTGTCACATTCTTTACCGTAAAGAACTGACCAATGAACATGGACTACATCAGCATCAGCACCATATATGGTGATTTATGATCTAGTCCAGTTGAGAGGCAGGAAGCAGGACAGCCTTGAATAAGCCATAGTCTCTGACAGCTATGTGGTGAGTGCCAGTGAATTACACTATAATCACAGTGTAATGAAATGAGTGGATTACACATTTTCTGGTGGTTCATTACCTGATTAAACAACTACAACATGGACCAATTCAGCATTGACCAATCATTGAGCCACATAGTACTTACATCATATTCATGGCAGTTTCTGATTGCTCTATTCTCAACCAGTCTAAGTTATGCCTCAACTAATACTGTCAGAACAGGAAGTGTGACCGAGGCAGGGTTGAACAGTGAACTTATTGGTCTGACGTTGACTTTACTGAGGTTCCCATGTTACACATCCTTGCCCCAATTACCCATTACCCATGTTACACATCCTTGCCCCAATTACCCATTACCCATGTTACACATCCTTGCCCCAATTACCCATTACCCATGTTACACATCCTTGCCCCAATTACCCATTACCCATGTTACACATCCTTGCCCCAATTACCCATTACCCATGTTACACATCCTTGCCCCAATCCTGTTGAGGTCATAATTATTTTTAAACTACTACATAATTTGACATCTTACTCCACTTCGGACAAGTCCTGGTCTCCATTGACAACGACTCAAAGGCCATCTGCGAGATCAGTAGGCAGGTTTCCATTGACCCAGGTTTATTCAACAAAAGCAATGTCAACAAAGAAACATTGCGACATGTGTAATGGGAACGGCGGCTGTACGAGACATGTTTCTACAGATGGACAACATTTGTATCTGTTCGACAGGGGCGGATTGTTCTTTTGTCCAACGTTCTTTCTTGCAACAAGTAGCTCTGCTTCCGTGAACTTGTCCTGTGATTCTGTGTCGACATTTAGAAAGTTCACACAGAAATAGATGCAACAATTGACTGCCCGGGCTGAGCTTACAATTAGCGATCTTGTGTCGATTAAATCAGCTGGACGTAATGACATGATTGAAGGGTTTCCATTACCCATTTAGGCAAATTGCACATTAATAAACTGGTGACAGCTTGTATGCCCTCCCACCTATCTGTTTCAGGTCTCAGGTAGCCTGCAAAAGCCAGTATGGATAGAATGCAATAATTGACTAATATTTACCATATTCTAATAACTCTCATGTGCCAATATATGGCCAAGGTCCGTGGCATGTTGAAACTTGCATTTCTGTAGAAATAATTGGATGGTTAAACGTACCAGGCAACCAGAAAAGCAAGGCGAAGCAATTGAGGCATTCTTGAAAGTCAGGACAATCCTGACTGCAAAGAAACATATAAACAACAGTATTTGTTGAAATGTTTTATTTTGCCCGCAGTAGGCATATAGAATTAAATGTGGTGTGGAGCTTACAGTTATGTGCTTACATCACCTTCAAAAGTATTCGGCCATCATAATTGACAACGAAAAACACAGTTTCCACCATAATTTGTCACAATACAGAAAGTTCTACAAAAGAAAAATCAACTCCTCTCAAACAGGCGGATAACAGTGCTGTCGATGTTTCGAAAAATGTCCCTATGCCGTTTCCATTACACATGTCGCAATAATTTCTTTGTCACCAATTTATTACTGCGCAATTTGCCAAAATGGATCATGGAAACACTTCAACCACTTCCCTTTTATTAGACATTCTAGGTTTTTGAGAAAACATTTTATTTTGGGGGGGAGTGTGACGTCATTATGTCCAGCTGTTTTTATCGACAAGACAGTTCAAAGGAAACGTAGCAGGTAATTGTCCCATCTATTTTCTATGCATAGAAGGCCAGCATCCCAGAGTCGCCTCTTCACCGTTGACGTTGAGACTGGTGTTTTGTGGGTACTATTTAATGAAGCTGCCAGTTGAGGACTTGTGAGGCGTCTGTTTCTCAAACTAGACACTAAGGTACTTGTCCTCTTGCTCAGTTGTGCACCGGGGCCTCCCACTCATCTTTCTATTCTGGTTAGAGCCAGTTTGCGCTGTTCTGTGAAGGGAGTAGTACACAGCGTTGTACGAGATCTTCAGTTTCTTGGCAATTTCTCGCATGGAATAGCCTTCATTTCTCAGAACAAGAACAGACTGACGAGTTTCAGAAGAAAGGTCTTTGCTTCAGGCCATTTTGAGCCTGTAATCGAACCCACAAATGCTGATGCTCCAGATACTCAACTAGTCTAAAGAAGGCCAGTATTACCGCTTCTTTAATCAGTACAACAGTTTTCAGCTGTGCTAACATAATTGCAAAAGGGTTTTCTAATGATCAATTAGCTTTTTAAAATGATAAACTTGGATTAGCTAATGATGGTTGCTGATAATGGGCCTCTGTACGCCTATGTAGATATTCCATAAAAAATCTGCCGTTTCCAGCTACAGTAGTCATTTACAACATTAACAATGTCGACACTGTATTTCTGATCGATTTGATGTTATTTTAATGGACAAAAAATTTGCTTTTCTTTCAAAAACAAGGACATTTCTAAGTGACCCCAAACTTTTGAACGGTAGTGTAGCTACAGGAAGAACTAGTGTTCACTGTTCACTTTCATTGTAGCTCAATGTCAGACGCCGGAATGAAAACAAAATGGTGTACTGGAATTAAATAAAACCAACTTCAGTATTTCAAAGCAGTTTAATTAATATAACCAGTGCTGTTGCAAGAGAACACCTCAGACATTATTAGAGACAATTAACAGGTGACAGACAGGTGATAGTAAAGGTGCTTGTCCCACCTCCCTCACTCCTCTCTTCCCACTCTCCTCCTGCTCCCTTCTAAATCATATCTTACCCCTCCCTCCCTCTCTTCCTCAACCCCATCCACCCTCCTAATTCTTACCTCTGTCTCTGTCTCTTTCTCTTATTTCCCCCTTACCTCCTTCCATCCCTATCCTCCATCCTCATTTTTACCTCTCTCCCTCCCCTTCTCCCTCCCGGTTCGTACCTCTCTGTCGACTCTCGCCCACGCGGGCCTCGCGTGTTTCTCCTCGCCAACTCTCAGGGCACCCGTCGATGCCCGAGGCTCTGAGCATCTCTATCTGTCACACACACGCCAACGCCTCTCTCACACACACTCACACACATTCTCTCTCTCTCTCTCACACACACACACACACACACACACACACACACACACACACACACACACACACACACACACACACACACACACACACACACACACACACACACACACACACACACACACACACACACACACTCCTGTCACCTCCACAGCACCAAGCCATCTGTAGAGCCCCGACACACCGGCACACAGCCCAGCCACTCACAACCTTACAGTCCTATTAGATAACTAACTTCCCAATCAACTCAAGAGAGAGAGAGAAAGTGTGTGTGTGTGTGTGTGAGAGAGAGAGAAAGTGTGTGTGTGTGAGAGAGAGAGAGAGAGAGAGAGAGAGACAGAGAGAGAGAGAGAGAGAGAGAGAGAGAGATAGAGAGTGAGAGAGAGTGAGAGAGAGAGAGAGAAAGTGTGTGTGTGAGAGAGAGAGAGAGAGAGAGAGAGAGAGAGAGAGAGAGAGAGAGAGAGAGAAAGTGTGTGTGTGTGTGTGTGTGTGTGTGTGTGTGTGTGAGAGAGAGAGAGAGAGACAGAGAGAGAGAGAGAGAGAGAGAGAGAGAGAGAGAGATAGAGAGAGAGAGAGAGAGAGAGAGATAGAGAGAGAGAGAAAGTGTGTGTGAGAGAGAGAGAGAGAGACAGAGAGACAGAGAGACAGAGAGACAGAGAGATAAAGAACACAGAGAGAGAAAACAGAGACGGTTGAAGGGCACAGATGTTGAAAATACAGGAACAAAGAATCTGAGAGACATAATGAACATAGTGAAGGACATCCAGCAGTAAGGCAGGGCAGAGCTGGGGCTGGGTGAACCCATCTATTGATGCTGTAATTGTGAGCGTGACCAACAATTACCTGTACCCTATCTTTTTGAGGCTCTCCACAATGGAAACACAATGGAGAGAACCCTTTCTACACCTTTTAGACATGCTGCTAGGCTATGCTACAAAAGTCTATAAGTCATTTGTTGATATCACCTCACATCACCACCCCATTGGAGACACTTCCTGAGAAAAATGTTCAGTAATTCCTAGTAGAGAAAACAACCTATTACTCTCCTCTCCTCCCTCTCCCCCCTTGTCTCCTCCTCCTCCTCCTCTCCTCTCTTCTTTTCCAGAGAGGTTCTACAGGCCACCGAGTGGAGGCTGTTGAAAATCTCACGACACTTTAATGACTTATAATGAGATTCCTAAAACACGGATAAAAACTTGCAGAAAGAGGGAAAAAACAGTGGCCACGCTGACAGCGAGCAGGCTTGACATTTGGCCTTTCGTAATTAGTGAAGTGCCAGATCCCATCCCACTAAATCTCGACGCTAAATCATTATTCTCCGCGGTGTTGACTCTGTCATGACGCTTGCTTATAAGGCTTTACCATTTCTGTAAATATTGCAGCCAAAATTACATTAAATTTTTTAGCAAATCCCCCCACCCTCCCCCTTTAATTGCTTGCCCTCCGAACACAAGCTGCTTTGGCAATACATAAGATGGTATGTGAGTTAATATAGACAGGGAATTGGCAGGGAGGGAGGTGTGTGCGCACGCGTGTGTGTGTGTGGCTCTGAAAGGGAGCACTAACGAGATGAAGTGTGTGTGTGGAGTGTGTGGAGGAGCTGGAGAGAGAGAGCGACTGATCACACAGGCAAGCTGAGGAACAGCAGGCCCATGCCATAGGAGCACGGTTGTCAGCAGAATGGAGGAGGGAGGGAAAGAGTAGACAACACTGTACAGAGAGACAGTGAGACAGAATGTAGAAAATGAAAAAGTACAAGTGAAAAGGTACAAGGAAGAAGTAGGTGTATGGATGCATGAAGAAGGTATCCGAATCTGAGGTGATTTTTTACCTGTAAAGGTGGGATAGTGACAGGTGTAACCGCGGGAGAAGAGAGAGAGAGAGCATTATCTGAATCTACATAATAGTTACCATGACACCCATCCAACATCAGCTCATCATCACAAAACAACAATAAAAGGGTCCTCCGCAGCCAGCCCTCCACCTACGAAGAGGTTTAACAAAGTTCCCCCTCTCCTCTCTTCCTCTGATCATCTCAGTGGGCACTTAAAAGAGGCATCATTCAGGGTCAGTAATCTCAGTGATGTGGTGATGGCTGAAGGACCCTTGGGTTGACAGGGGCTCAAACTACACCCGTAAACCCTACAGCTATTAACCACTAATCCCTATGGGCGAGCCGAAGGACGGAGAGACTGAGACGACACCCAGTAAATATCAATAACAAATAAGACAGCTGGTATGGTGGTATTAGGGCCCCTAGCCCCTACAGCTTCCCTCTCCTAGCCTCATCAGACCCCAATCTTATACTTATGGGGATTTGGGCTGTTTTAATCTGTGGGGCCATTCCTGACACTCAATTAAAAGAGAAGAATGTTCCTCTCTCTCTCTCTCTTTTTCCCTCTCTCTCAATCCCTCGTTCTCCCTCACTTGTCTCAGCCCAGCACTGTGGAGTTCAAGGCTCTCTCTCGATCCCTCGTTCTCCCTCACTTGTCTCAGCCCAGCACTGTGGAGTTCAAGGCTCTCTCTCGATCCCTCGTTCTCCCTCACTTGTCTCAGCCCAATACTGTGGAGTTCAAGGCTCTCTCTCGATCCCTCGTTCTCCCTCACTTGTCTCAGCCCAGCACTGTAGAGTTCAAGGATAACTTTTTATTCCTCTCCTATGAATGACTAGAGTTGTGATGATGTTAGACCCCCTGCAGATGTGATGAGATGAAATGGTAAATGATGGGATGGGGGAGAATTGGGTAATTATAGGGTTATACTGTAGTGTGGTTATAGCATGGTAGACACACACAAATTCACAATGATCTTGTTTGCAGACGGGGCAATTATAGATCATATTGGATGTTCCGGCTCACATGTGGGGTAATGGTACAGATGTAGGATCTTAATTTGAGCCTGTTTGCTGCAGCAGGAAAATAATCCTGCAGCAACAAGAAATGTAAATTATTATGTGGATCATAATTAATGGACATTTTTCGTATAAGGACAATCAAGTTTGAAATTCCAAAGTGGAAATTGCAAACTTCAGAAGCTTTTTTAAACCTCAAATACACTACACGCTTTACATTTTTAAAGTTCTCCTGCAACAGGGGGATCAAATTAAGATCCTACATCTGTAGTTAGATTCGCTCTCAACAGCCCTAGGGTTAAGGCTGGAGTCAGGGTGAGGGTTTGGGATAGGGTTAGATAACATGCTAGTAGTTGCAAAATGTAGTTAAAAAGTAGTAAGTTGTTGCAAAGTTGCTAATTAGCTAAAATGCTAAAGTTGTCCGCAATGAAATTTCAACACGCAACCTAGGGTTAGGGTTAGGGTTAGGGTTAAGCTCAAAATAAATATGTTGATATATACTATTACTGTAAGATGAGTGAAGGAGCAAAAGAATGCATTAGTGAAAATCAAATGTGTTTATCAACATTCACTCTTACAAGTCACACAGCATACCAAAGACAAGACAAGGCATGAAATCAAAAAATAAGTCCTGAGTGCGTGTTGTTTAGTGTTGCCTCGTGTTCAGAACATGTGGTTTAAAAAATAAATAAATAAATAAAAAGATTTGTGGGTTGTTCTAAGGGCAGCCACCCAGGTGCTGCTGTGAACCAGAACAGAGAGGCTAAACAAGGCCCGAGGATCCCCCTGGTCTCCTTAACACCACTCCCAGGACAGAAGCCCTTGAGGCCAGCCTGACCCAGCCCGACCAGCCCCTGCCCGGCCCTGCTCTAGACCTCAGACTTCAGCTCCAGACCTGGCTTCAAATAGTATTCGTTTTCTTTCAAATCATTTTGAGCGTTTGATTTAGCCTGCCTGGAGTGCCAGGAGAGGTGGGGTTTGCACTTTTGGGACTATTCCATTGGTTTCATGTGTAGTAGGCAAGCTCAATCAAACACAGCTACTTAAGTATTTGAATGAAGTGTCATATTATTTGAACCCAGGTCTGCTCCGCTCAGGGAACAGGGAATACGACAATAGCCAAGAATGTGTTTGGAAATGTCATCACCATTAAACCTCCTCTGACTTGTTTGGTTTTCTCTCACAGTCAGTTTGTTTGTGGTTGTCAGCGTGAAGACCTCTACTAGAACAACTCACTGGGTATTATTCCTGTGGTGGATGCACATCTGTTTTGACAGCCTACTTAAAGCTTGGCTGTTGACAGCAAATGTTTTCACTCAAGCACACTTTTCAAATTATTGTTTGTGGCTGCTTAGAGAAATAGCTGGAATCATTTCCTTCAGATGGCTCTTGTTCTCAGTACTTTCTGTTTGAGAAATTTCCCTTCAATGAAACCTGCCATTGTTGTGCTGAAGTGTTTGAATTGTTGTTGCAGTATAGATTATCTTTCTGTTTCATTCAATCAAAGCAAATGTGCAATTCCTGCTCAAATAGTGAAGTTCCGTACACAAATTTGACAAGGCACAAATGAAAAATGAAAAAAAACTGCAGCTCAAAGCATTCCAAATTAATTTTTCAGTCTCATCCCAAAACCTGGCCAGCGGCTTTGACTGAATAGGGGGATCTGTCTGTCGGTCCGTCTGTCTGTCCCGGCTATTATAATGCAGCAGTATCGAAGAGTGGCCCCTGTTCTGACCTCCCATTCCCCCATCTGTTCTAACCCAGACTTGATGACATTGACCTGGGCCACGCTCTACACTTATCTTCCCTGGTCCACAATAGCTCCCTGTCCCTGAGAGACATGGTGGGGATTTGACACTACTACTGCTCTGATGGATGTAATCATATGATTTCTATTATCTAAAATGAACCCACTAAAGTGACTCTGTTTGACCTTACTGATGTGTTTTAGAGTGTGAGGACCATGGTATATAAGGAAATGACTCAGACCGTTACTGATGGCAGAATAATATGTGAGAGACCCACTAAAATAGCACAAGGCAGCGCTAAACACTTATTTACAACTATTATTGTAATCTGAGGACCAAGTACTTTCACTATACAAGTATCTTATATCTTTTTTTATCTGACCCTCACTCTTTACCATTTATTTTACATTCACTTTTTAGTCATTTAGCAGACTATGGACTTCCCACTGGGCACAGACGTCAGCTCAAGGTCTAGTTTTGGTTTACGTTTGTGTGAGTTTTCAACTAACGTGAATTCAATGTGAAATCAACCAAAAATTGCTAAGAATTTGGGTGAAAAAAAGACTAAATGCCCTTAAATTGATTACTTTTTGCAAATCCAATCAGTTTTCCACATTGTTTCAATGTTCTCACATGGATTGTGTTGGTTGAAATGACATGGAAACAATGATAAGATTGCGCTTGTTAATTAAGATGGCGCCGACAGAGATGGTCGACCTCGCTTCGAGTTCTTAGGAAACTTTTAGGAAACTATGCAGTATTTTGGTTTTTTTCATGTATTATTTCTTACATTGTTACCCCAGGAAATCTTAAGTCTTATTACACAGCCGGAAAGAACTGTTGGATATAAGAGTGATGTCAACTTACTAACATTACGACCAGGAATACGACTTTCCCAAAGCGGACCCTTGTTCGGACCACCACCCAGGACAATGGATCTAATTCCAGTAGACGACCCAAAACAACGACGCCGCAGAAGGGGCAGACGAAGCGGCCGTCTGGTCAGGCTTTGTAGACGTGCACATCGCCCACCGCTCCCGAGTATACTACTAGCCAATGTCCAGTCTCTTGACAACAAGGTAGACAAAATTCGAGCAAGGGTTGCCTTCTAGAGAGACATCAAAGATTGTAACATTCTCTGCTTCAAGGAAACATGGCTCTCTCGGGATATGTTGTTGGAATCGGTTCAGCCACCGGGCTTCTCCATGCATCACGCCGACAGAAATAAACACCTCTCTGGAAAGAGGAAGGGAGGAGGTGTATGTTTCATGATTAACGACTCATGGTGTAATCATAACAACATATAGGAATTCAAGTACTTCTGCTCACCCGACCTAGAATTCCTTACAATAAACTGCCGGCCATTTTACCTACCAAGAGAATTCCTGTCAGTTATAGTCACAGCTGTGTACATTCCCCCTCAAACAGACACCAAGACGGCCATCAAGGAACTTCACTGGACTATACGCAAACTGGAAACCATATATCCTGAGGATGCATTTATTGTAGCTGGGGATTTTAACAAAGGAAATTTGAGAACAAGGCTACCTAAATTCCACCAGCATATTGATTGCGCTACGCGCATGGGCAACACCCTCGACCACTGCTACTCTAACTTCCGCGATGAATACAAAGCCCTCCCCCCGCCCTCCCTTCAGCAAATCCGACCACGACGCCATCTTGCTCCTACCGTCCTATAGGCAGAAACTCAAACAGGATGTACCAGTGACGAGAACACTCCAACTCTGGTCCGGAAGCCACGCTTCAAGATTGTTTTGATCACGCGAGCTGGAATATGTTCCGGTCAGCCTCAGAGAACAACATCGACCTATACGCTGCATTTATAAAGAAGTGCATTGGAGATGTTGTACCCACTGTGACTATTAAAACCTACCCTAACCAGAAACTGTGGATAGATGGCGCCATTCGTGCAAAACTGAAAGCACGATCCACGCATTTAACTATGGAAAGAGGTCTGGGAATTGTTCCTGTACCCAAGAAGGCAAAGATAACTGAACTAAATTAAGTGTCAACATGAAGTGCTTTGAGAGACTAGTCAAGGATCATATCACCTCCACCTTACCAGCCACCCTAGACCCACTTCAGTTTGCATACCACCCCAAAAGGTCCACAGACGACGCAATCACCATCACACTGCACACTGCCCTATCCCATCTGGACAAAAGGAATACCTATGTAAGAATGCTGTTCATTGACTACAGCTCAGCATTCAACACCATAGTACCCTCCAAGCTCATCATCAAGCTGGAGGCCCTGGGTCTCATCCCAGCCCTGTGCAATTGGAACCTGGACTTTCTGACTGGCTGCCCCCACGTGGTGAAGGTATGAAACAACATCTCCACTTCTCTGACTCTCAACACTGGGACCCCACAAGGGTGCGTGCTCAGCCCCATCATGTACTCCCTGTTCACCCATGACTACGTGGCCATGCACGCCTCCAACTCAATTATAAAGTTTGCAGACAACACAACAGTAGTGGGCTTGATTACCAACAACGACAAGACAGCCTACAGGGATAAGGTGAGGGCACTCGGAGTGTGGTGTCAGGAAAACAACCTCTCACTCAACATCAACAAAACAAAGGAGATGATCGTGGACTTCAGGAAACAACAGAGAGAGCACCCCCATATCCACATCGAAGGGACAGCAGTGGAGAAGGTGGAAAGTTGTAAGTTCCTAGGCTTACACATCACCGACAAACTGAAATGGTCCACCCACACAGACAGTGTGGTGAAGAAGGCGCAACAGCGCCTCTAATTTGGCTTGTCACCCAAAACCCTGACAGACTTTTACAGATGCACAATCAAGAGCATCCTGTTGGGCTGTATCACAGCCTGGTACGGCAATTGCACCGCCCTCAACCTGCAAGACTCTCCAAAGGGTGGTGCACAACGCCATCAGAAGTTAACCAGCTAATTAGATACTAGTTATTTAGTCATTGTTGGCCACTGCTAGCGGCCTTTACCTTCTGCACAGGCACCAACCATTCTTTTTAGCCTGGATAATACCTACCAGCCTCGGACTGTTTCTC
The DNA here is from genome assembly GCF_016432855.1 of Salvelinus namaycush. NCBI lineage: Eukaryota > Metazoa > Chordata > Actinopteri > Salmoniformes > Salmonidae > Salvelinus > Salvelinus namaycush. Next base: position 41,061,755 of record NC_052312.1, read on the forward strand.
TACACTACAACGCCGGAATACTGCCGTAAAAACCTGGACCATTACTCCTGATCATCACAGCTAGCTAGCTGCCACCGAGTGACCCAGCCCCGAAGCTAGCCCTGAGCCAGGCCCACCTCCCGGCCTACTCTGTGATTACCCGGCTACCCAGCCGATGCCTCCTGGACACGGCTAGAATCCACTACTCCACCGGATATTTGCCGTAAGCTCTGGACCTTTGCAGCGGATCATCGCTGCTAGCTAGCTGTTACCAAGTGGCTATAGTGGCTAACGCCCCTGCCCCGAAGCTAGCACCAGTTAGCCGCGAGCCAGGCGCATCTCCCGGCTAGCAAACAAAATTACTACAACTACAATACCTCTTTCGCCATCTGGCCTGGACCCTTTGTCGACACGGCGCCCCGCCGTGCCACCACGACTGGTCCACAGACGTAATTCCATCTGCAGTGCCCTCAACCGGACGTTGCTGGACGTCTGAGCAGACGCTTCTACTTACCCCAGCCTGCTAACTTTAAACGCTGTGTCTCCCGCGTGCTAGCGTAGTAACGACTACCCCGCGGCTTCCCTGTTCCATCTATTGCTGTTCACTGAACCATATGATCACTTGGCTACATAGCTGATGCCTGCTGGACTGTTCATTTATTACGGTACTCCATTTTGTTTATTTTTTTGTTTATCTGTCAGCCCTAGCCACAATCTCAGGCCCTGTGTCTAGTTAACCGACCCTCTCTGCCCATTCATCGCCATTTTACCTGTTGTTGTTGTCTTAGCTGATTAGCTGTTGTTGTCTTACCCGTTGTTGTCTTAGCTAGCTCTCCCAATCAACACCTGTGATTGCTTCATACCTCGCTTTATGTCTCTATCAAATGTCAATATGCCTTGTATACTGTTGTTTGGGATAGTTATCATTGTTTTAGTTTACAGTGGAGCCGCTAGTCCCACTCTACATGCCTCAGATTCCTCCTTTGTCCCACCACCACACATGCGGTGACCTCACCCAGTATAACCAGCATGTCCAGAGATGCAACCTCTCTTATCATCACTCAGTGCCTGGGCTTACCTCCGCTGTACCCGCGCCCCACCATACCCCTGTCTGCACATTATGCACTGAATCTATTCTACCACGCCCAGGAATCTGCTCCTTTTATTCTCTGTCTCCAACGCACTAGATGACCAGTTTTGATAGCCTTTAGCCGTACCCTCATCCTACTCCTCCTATGTTCCTCGGGTGATGTGGAGATTAACCCAGGCCCTGCGTGTCCGCAGGCACTCTCATTTGTTGACTTCTGTAATTGAAAAAGCCTTGGTTTCATGCATGTTAACATCAGAAGCCTCCTCCCTAAGTTTGTTTTACTCACTGATTTAGCACACTCCGCCAACCCTGATGTCCTTGCCGTGTCTGAATCCTGGCTTAGGAAGGCTACCAAATATTCTGAGATTTCCATACCCAACTACAACATTTTTCGTCAAGATAGAACTGCCAAAGGGGGAGGAGTTGCAATCTACTGCAGAGATAGCTTGCAAAGTTCTGTCATACTTTCCAGGTCTATGCCCAAACAGTTCGAGCTTCTAATTTTAAAAATTAATCTCCCCAGAAACAAGTCTCTCACTGTTGCCGACTGTTATAGACCCCCCTCAGCTCCCAGCTGAGACCCGGACACCATATGTGAATTGATTGCCCCTCATCTATCTTCAGAGTTCATTCTGTTAGGTGACCTAAATTGGGATATGCTTAACACCCTACAATCTAAGCTAGATGCCCTCAATCTCACACAAATCATCAAGGAACCCACCAGGTACAACCCTAAATCTGTAAACATGGGCACCCTCATAGATATCATCCTAACCAACTTGTCTTCCAAATACACCTCTGCTGTCTTCAACCAGGATCTCAGCGATCACTGCCTCATTGCTTGCATCCGCTATGGGTCCGTGGTCAAACGACCACCCCTCATCACTGTCAAACGCTCCCTAAAACACTTCTGCTAGCAGGCCTTTCTAATCGACCTGGCCCGGGTATCCTGGAAGGATATTGACCTCATACCGTCAGTCGAGGATGCCTGGTTGTTCTTTAAAAGTAATTTCCTCACCATCTTAAATAAGCATGCCCCTTTCAAAAAATGTAGAACTAAGAACAGATATAGCCCTTGGTTCACGCCAGACCTGACTGCCCTTAACCAGCACAAAAACATCCTATGGCGGACTGCAATAGCATTGAATAGTCCCCGCAATATGCAACTGTTCAGGGAGATCAGGAACCAATACACACAGTCAGTCAGGAAAGCAAAGGCTAGCTTTTTCAAACAGAAAACTCCAAAAAGTTTTGGGACACTTTAAAGTCCATGGAGAACAAGAGCACCTCCTCCCAGCTGCCCACTGCACTTAGGCTAGGTAACACGGTCACCACCGATAAATCCATGATAATCGAACATTTCAAAAAGCATTTCTCTACGGCTGGCCATGCTTTCCTCCTGGCTACCTCAACCCCGGCCAACAGCCCCCCCCCCCCCCCCCCCCCCCACACACACACTCAGCTACTTGCCCGAGCCTCCCCAGCTTCTCCTTCACCCAAATCCAGATAGCAAAAAAAATTATCCGTCGCCATTGTTGCAACCCCTATTACCAGTCCGTTCAACCTCTCTTTTGTATCGTCCGAGATCCCTAAAGATTGGAAAGCTGCTGCGGTCATCCCCCTCTTCAAAGGGGGTGACACTCTAGACCCAAACTGTTATAGGCCTATATCTATCCTGCCCTGCCTCTCTAAAGTCTTCGAAAGCCAAGTTAATAAACAGATCACTGACCATTTCGAATCCCACCGTACCTTCTCCGCTGTGCAATCTGGTCTCCGAGCTGGTCACTGGTGCACCTCAGCCACGCTCAAGGTCCTACACGATATCATAACCGCCATCGATAAAAGACAGTACTGCGCAGCTGTTTTCATCGACCTGGCCAAGACTTTTGACTCTGTCAATCACCGTATTCTTATCAGCAGACTCAACAGCCTTGGTTTCTCAAATGACTGCCTCGTCTGGTTCACCAACTACTTCGCAGATAGAGTTCAGTGTGTCAAATCGGAGGGCCTGTTGTCCGGACCTCTGGCAGTCTCTATGGGGGTACCACAGGGTTCAATTCTCGGGCCGACTCTTTTCTCTGTTTATATCAATGATGTCGCTCTTGCTGCGGGTGATTCCCTGATCCACCTCTACGCAGACAACACCATTCTGTATACATCTGGCCCTTCTTTGGACACTGTGTTAACTAACCTCCAAACGAGCTTCAATGCCATAAAACACTCCTTCCGTGGCCTCCAACTGCTCTGAAATGCAAGTAAAAACCAAATGCATGTTTTTCAACCGTTCGCTGCCCGCACCCGCCCGCCCGACTAGCATTACTACCCTGGACAGTTCTGACCTAGAATATGTGGACAACTACAAATACCTAGGTGTCTGGCCATACTGTAAACTCTCCGTCCAGACTTATATTAAACATCTCCAATCCAAAATCAAATCTAGAATTGACTTTCTCTTTCGCAACAAAGCCTTCTTCACTCAAAGCCTCCTCAAACTTACCCTCGCAAAACTGACTATCCTACCGATCCTCAACTTCGGTGATGTCATCTACAAAATAGCCTCCAATACTCTACTCAGCAAACTGGATGCAGTCTACCACAGTGCCATCCGTTTTGTTACCAAAGCCCCTTATACCACCCACCACTGCGACCTGCATGCTCTAGTCGGCTGGCCCTCGCTACATATTCATCGTCAGACCCACTGGCTCCATGTCATCTATAAGTCTTTGCTCGGTAAAGCTCCGCCTTTTCTCAGCTCACTGGTCACGATAATAACACCCACCCGTAGCACGCGCTCCAGCAGGTATATCTCACTGGTCATCCCCAAAGCCATCACCTCTTTGGCCGCCTTTCCTTCCAGTTCTCTGCTGCCAGTGACTGGAACGAATTGCAAAAATCGCTGAAGCTGGAGACTTATATTTCCCTCACTAACTTTAAACATCAGCTATCTGAGCAGCTAACCGATCACTGCAGCTGTACATAGTCCATCTGTAAATAGCCCACCCAATCTACCTACCTCATCCCCATATTGTTTTTATTCACTTTTCTGCTCTTTTGCACACCAGTATCTCTACTTGCACATCATCATCTGCTCATTTATCACTCCAGTGTTAATTTGCTAAATTGTAATTACTTCACTACTATGGCCTATTTATTGCCTACCTCCTCCCGCCATTTGCACACACTGTATATAGACTTTCTTTTTTTCTATTGTGTTATTGACTGTACGCTTGTTTATTCCATGTGTAACTCTGTGTTGTTGTTTGTGTCGCACTCCTTTGCTTTGCTGTATCTTTGCCAGGACACAGTTGTAAATGAGAACTTGTTCTCAACTAGCTTACCTGGTTAAATAAAGGTGAAATAAAAATAAAAAAATCACCGGGGGAAAACTACCTGCCCTCCAATACACCTACAGCACCCGGTGTCACAGGAAGGCCAAAAAGATCATCAAGGACATCAACCACCCGAGCCACTGCCTGTTCACCCTGTTACCATGCATAAGGCGAGGTCAGTACAGGTGCATCAAGACTGGGACCGAGAGACTGAAAAACAGCTTCTATCTCAAGGCCATCAGACTGCTAAACAGGAATCACTAACTCAGAGAGGCTGCTGCCTACATGGAGACCCAATCACTGGCCACTTTAATAAATGGATCACTAGTCACTTTATGCAATGCCACTCTAAATAATGCCACTTTAATAATGTTTACATATCTTACATTACTCATATCACATGTATATACTGTATTTTATACCATCTATTGCACCTTGCCTATGCCTCTCAGCCATCACTCATCCATATACTTATATGTACATATTCTCCTTCACCCCTTTAGATTTGTGTGTATTAGGTAGTTGTTGGGGAATTGTTAGATTACTTGTTAGATATTACTGCACTGTCAGAACTAGAAGCACAAGCATTTCGCTACACTCGCATTAATATCTGCTAACCAGGGGTTACAATTCCTGCAGTCATCTTAAAGGGGCAATCTGCAGTAGCTACATCCATTTTTGAACCTAGAAATGAATGATAAGTAGGCCTACCCATTGAGCTTAGTTCAACTGTTGTAACCCATCAGTACCCAACATATAAGCTTGTTAATTTACTCCAATGTAAGTAAACAAAATCAATTTAAACAAACACTGTATAGCCTCAAAACATGGTTAAAACTAGCATTTTTATATCATGGATGGTCAGTCCTTGCAGCCATAGCCCTGTCTATGAATTTGAGAGTGGTTACATGTCTCCAGCCCAGTCCATTAGCTTCTTGGCGAAACTGTGGTGAGATCGCTTTGTTATTGTTTCAGCTGCTGATCGCTGTTTTCTAGATACCATAACTTTTGATCCTCAAAGCCATCTGTCAGAGTGTGTGTGTGTGTGTGTGTGTGTGTGTGTGCGCGCGTCCGTGTTTGTTTAACTATCCTTGTGGGTACCAGAAGTGCTCACAAGGATAGTGAAACTAGGAAAATTTGGGCAAGTGGTGACATTTTTCCAGTCCCCATGAGGAAAAATGCTATTTTAGGCTTAGGGGTTGAGTTAAGGTTAGAAGTCAGGGAAAATAGGATTTTGGATGGGAATCAATTATTTGGGGGGGGTGTGTGTGTGTGTGTGTGTGTGTGTGTGTGTGTGTGTGTGTGTGTGTGTGTGTGTGTGTGTGTGTGTGTGTGTGTGTGTGTGTGTGTGTGTGTGTGTGTGTGTGTGTGTGTGTGTGTGTGTGTGTGTGTGTGTGTGTGTGTGTGTGTGTGTGTGTGTAACCTGTAGGCTGCTGGTTGTGGGGCGTTTTGTTGCAAGTGTTCCAGCAGGCCTTTTAGAGTGAGGCTGAGTGAGCAGCCTCGCCCCGGCCGAAGCAGCCGAGGACAAGACACACAAACACACACACGGAGGAAAAACCCTGAGCTTTGTTTATGCTTTAGGGTCCTTCGTTGCTCAAAGAGCGAAATGGGGAAATAAAGTCATCCTTCACTCCCTAGCCACTGTTCTGCAATGTCGTCAACAAATGAAGTCAGCACCTCACACCAAACAGATGGTTTGGGGAAGAGCCCGTTGATGTAACAAACAGCTACTCTGAAGACATTTCCCTACTTACTAATCAATGCTATTCCCTCAAAGAGCTAAGCTTGTTGTCAGACTTAGGCCTATTAGGATCTGTTGATACAGGTTGATGGAATACATAGAATGGAGAGACAGTACTATTGGGCTATGTACTGTACATCTATGTTTGGTAATAGGTTTGGTAAAGGGTACATGATCCTAGTAAGAAGACACAACCAACCAACCAAAACACCTTGATCCGACAGAAGCAAACAAATCATTTAACCCCCCAAAAAACACAATCTATTTTTTATAAAATATATATTTGTCCTCTAAAACGTCTTTTTGTTTGTATAAATCCTTTATTCTTCACACCCCGGTGAAGTGTCTCTGTACGCGGCAGATAAATAGGAATTCCTAACTCCAATGGTTCATTTGTCATGGTATGAATTCCAAGGGTGGAATCTAGAAATAGCTGCAGCAATGTTCATGTGCGACGCCTGAGGCTTCCTAGCATGTAGGAGGCTTTAGTGATATTTTCTTTTTGCATATTTTGTTCTGCATTAAAATAATTTTTTGGGGGGGGCTTTCCATTGCAAACATTTTTTTTGTTCGGTTACAGTGCTGTAGTAGGAGGCTATGCCCATTATTGTGTTATGACATTACAGTTTCAATTTAATTGAATCCAATTTATTCTTAAGAAAACTTTTAATTAATCACCATATGGACAGATTGTGGAGAGAAGTGGCCTCTATGATTTTCCTTAAGGGGAAGCACAATTAAGAATATGAACTATAATGACACACAGCGATATTTACTGGAAACGTGCCGTCTCAATAGGCCTTGTATAAAAGCTATTGTCATCGCCCAGACATCGAGAAGAACAGACTCCTTGGAGAGAATATAACTCCCTGAGCAGAGGTCTCCTGAGTAGAACTACCCATGGATGGACAAACTGAAGACAGAGGAACGAAAAGGTGCCTGTAGACTGTATCTAAGGACAGTTTGCAGCTTCCATTTAAAGCTGAAAAGATGAGGAAACTGAAGAGAGGAAGCCACTTAGACTTGAAATAAGAAAGTGAACGCTCCTTCACAATAAAGCATTGTATTCACCAGTACTGTTTGTCTGTGACCCTGAAAACCTGTACTATTGTGGTCCAAACACACAGACCGAACTATAGCACTGTTGGATCTTGAAGGAAACTTCCATATTCACAAAAATGCTACAAAGCAATGTCTGTTAGCTCGTCCAATACTGTCTGTACAATACTGCACTACAAAACACTGCCTAGGACAATAAGTGCGGTGGAGAAGACTAAGCCTATGGATAATAACTGTTGAAGTGCTGTGTTCTGTACAGTACTGTAAGAGTTAATGAGTCAAGGGAAATAGTTTTCAGGGAACAATCGGCAGCCTAACGACACATTCCTGTAGTGAAGGTGCAAAGCAAAGGAATAGTCAGGCGAAGGTGTAAAATGCCTGCGACACAAAAGGAGAGCTCAGAGGGAGGGGAGGAGAGGAGAGAGGAGAGAGAAGAGAGACCCAAGGAGAGGGAAAGCATTCAGGCTTGGATAACAAGAAAACAAAGGCATAGAGAAAAGAGAGAGAGGGAGTGAGACATATAAAAGATAGGAAACAGTGTTTGGCGCAACAGAACTCATTTACAGAGTGGTGCGAGACTTGAAAGCAATTATCAGTCATCTCCCTCCTATAAACCTCTTTTCGCTCGCTTTGTTTTGGCCTTTGTTTTTCTCAAGGACATATTCATTATTTCAGATGAGACCCATTTGGGTCTAGATGAAGAATTTCTATTCCACTCTCTCAGATCGCAGGTCTTGTGATGTTCCTTCTGCATCTGAAGGGAGAATGAAAACACGTTTGAAAGCGCTTGATGAAAGTACGTGTTTGTGTTTCGGTAACGCAGCTTCCGTTCCTCAACGTTTTTCCTCTCTTTCTCTTTCCCCCTTTTCAGGAGTCTGATATTTGATATTCAACCTCCCTGGTTTCCTCTACCTTTGGAGGGGAATGTTATTTTAATATCTCGCTCTTTTTCAACCTTTCCGACCCGACGAAGCCTGTATATCCGTGTTTGAAAAGGCTTTTGAAACCAGGCCACACATTCTTCCGAGTGCTGAAAGGAAAAGGCGTCCATTGATCACAGCTGCCGAACAAAACAGCGCTAACAAATGGTAAACAACAGCCTGAGAAGTCTTTCGTGACCGATGGAGATGTCACCGGGCCAAAGAGCAGGCTTCTGAACACACCAGGGCTATTCCTCCTGGGTCACAATGGCATCCACATGGAGTCATACTGCCGGAGTCATCACAGGGCCCGAACGCACACACACTCCCACATACACACGCACGCACACTTGCACGCTTGCTAGCGTGCATGCATGTGTACGCGCGCGCACACACCCACAAAAGCCTTCAAGAGTGCTGCATTCCACACTTAATTGACAATCCAGCAAAGTGCACCCTGTAAAGTAAACTTCTCAGAGTTGCGCGTCATCCAATCAACAGCCAAGGCTAGGTCTCTAGGGTTCTGGAGTCCCCGCCCTCTAGAATTGGGCACAGATGACCTACTGTCCCACCAACACTGGGCGCGCACATACATAAGCACACACACACACACACACACACGCACACAGTCACACACACACACCACGCAAGCATATGTAGCCTCTCTCTACTCTTCACAGCTCCATAATATTTGGACTTTCCTTACAGCACAGTGTGTGTGACCTTGACACAAGTCATACATATAAAAAAAAAAAAAAAAGTCCTCTCACTGTCAACTGCGTTTATTTTCAGCAAACTTAACATGTGTAAATATTTGTATGAACATAACAAGATTCAACAACTGAGACATAAACTGAACAAGTTCCACAGACACGTGACTAACAGAAATTGAATAAGAAATTGAATAATCTCACAGCAAGAACTGGCAAATCTGGTGCAATCCATGAGGAGGAGATGCACTGCAGTACTTAACAAAGGGGGGTCAAAATCAAAAGTAACAGTCAGTATCTGATGTGGCCACCAGCTGCATTAAGTACTGCAGTGCATCTCCTCCTCATGGATTGCACCAGATTTGCCAGTTCTTGCTGTGAGATGTTACCTCACTCTTCCACCAAGGCACCTGCAACTTCCCAGACATTTCTGGGGGGAATGGCCCTAGCCCTCATTACACCGAGTACAGGCCTCGGTGTAATGATCATTCCTTTGACGATAAACATGAATCCGACCATCACCCCTGGTGAGACAAAACCGCGGCTCATCAGTGAAGAGCACTTTTTGCCAGTCCTGTCTGGTCCAGCGACAGTGGGTTTGTGTCCATAGGCGACGTTGTTGCCGGTGATGTCTGATGAGAACCTGCCTTACAACTGGCCTACAAACCCTCGGTCCAGCCTCTCTCAGCCTATTGCGGACAGTCTGAGCACTGATGGAGGGATTGTGCGTTCCTGGTGTAACTCGGGCAGTTGTTGTTGCCATCCTGTACCTGTCCCGCAGGTGTGATGTTCGTTTGTACCTATCCTGTGCAGGTGTTGTTACACGTGGTCTGCCACTGCGAGGACAATCAGCTATCCGTCCTGTTTCCCTGTAGCGTTGTCTTAGGCGTCTCACAGTACGGACATTGCAATTTATTGCCCTGGCCACATCTGCAGTCCTCATGCCTCCTTGCAGCATGCCTAAGGCACGTTCACACAGATGTGCATCTTTCTTTTAGTGTTTTTCAGAGTCAGTAGAAAGGCCTCTCTAGTGTCCTAAGTTTTCATAACTGTGACCTTAATTGCTTACCGTCTGTAAGCTGTTAGTGTCTTAACGACCGTTCCACAGGTGCATGTTCATTAATTGTTTAAGGTTCATTGAACAAGCATGGGAAACAGTGTTTAAACCCTTTACAATGAAGATCTGTGAAGTTATTTGGATTTTTATGAATTATCTTTGAAAGACAGGGTCCTGAAAAAGGGACGTTTTAGTAACTTTAACTTGAAAAAAGATTTGTTACTGTGTTTTTATTTATTTTCTAGAGAAGGTGGTTTTAAAACGCTAATGCATCACATAGGAGTAATAGGAGGAAGACATATTTAGGCAAAAAAAAAATGTAAAAATGAGAACGTTTACAAAGTGGGTTACTAAGGTTACTGAAATTGTAGTTTTTGGATTAGGAATCTTTCAAGCACTCTACACATACAAAATACAAAAACCTTTCAATCTATTTTCTTCTCCTCTCTTCTGTTATCTTCTGTCTCTATATATGTAGAAGCATGAGTACATTTAGGCTAAATCAATAACTTTCAATGAAGGGAAAATGATCTTGTTGGAACATTGGAATTACACGATCAAAGAAATGTCAGTGCAGTAATGTATAAATAACATGAACAAATAAATAATGTTATCATTTTAGATGCATTATGTTGATTACAGTGACACCTGCCAATCAACGAACACATATAGTAACATCTCTTTTATGTTCTGTGTGGAGACCTGTTTTTTCTCTGGTAGTTAAAGCAGGATAAATGTGTGGTAAATAACTCATAGACTGACCATAGAGATACAACATAATATGATGTGTACTATCTAATTATGTGAGACTGAACAACACTGGCTTTGCCTCATAGTATATTTCCCTCCATTTTGTCTGAAACAAAAATGTGCATTTTGGGGCACAATTTCGCACCTGGTCTCTAAAGTAAAATGTATTTTAAAGGAATGTCTAGAATTATTTAAATGTTCTATTCTATCATGTCTGCCATATTGTATTTTGCCCTGTGTTTTGAACTTGTACAGTGTTTAGATATATTATCACAATTCTCAGTAAAACAACTCAAAATTAATGAATTAATCTAGGTTGATCCGTTATATTTATAAGTATTTAATCCAGATATTAAAAGCTAAATTGTTAAGAGGATGTGAATTGGAGTTTAATTATTGTAGTGCATTAGAATCTCTCATATCTAACAACTGAAGAATATATTGATTACATTCATGTGGACTTTTTACTTGTGCTCAAATGTACCAAATTATCAATTGTAAATATATCCTTTCTATTGAGGCGATTGTGATATTATGCCGTCAATATTCAGAGGTATCTAGATAAGTGTTCATTAAGGTCTGCCTTAAGATCGATCTATCTCAAGTTTAGTCACATCGGCCAAATGATAAGACCTAAACATTTTTGCAAAGCTCACTGCTACCATCTGGCGGAAAAACTGGGAAATGTACAATTTGTGTGTTGAAAAATAATTCCTCGTGCACTCGGTCAGTATGAGCTATGAGGTGCAGGAGGCATAATGTTTCTATAGAAATGTTATCTTCCCTCTCTGACTCACAGACCGAAATCACTTTTATGTAGGGACTGTGTGTGTGTGTGTGTGTGTGTGTGTGTGTGTGTGTGTGTGTGTGTGTGTGTGTGTGTGTGTGTGTGTGTGTGTGTGTGTGTGTGTGTGTGTGTGTGTGTGTGTGTGTGTGTGTGTGTGTGTGTGCGCGTCAGTGGAGGCTGCTGAGTGGAAGAAGGCTCATAATAATGGCTGGAACAGAATAAATGGAATGGCATCAAACACATGGAAACCAGGTGGAATGGATTTAATAACATTCCACCTATACCTCTCCAGTCATTACCATGAGCCCGTCCTCCCCAATTAAGGTGCCACCAACCTCCTGTGGTGTGTGTGTGTGTGCTTTTTATCAAGCAACTGTTTCCTGCCTTCTGTCTACCTATTCTCCTGTTCCCTGACTCCCACAATGCCCTGCTGTCCATTTGGCCCCCCTCCACTTTGCCAGAATGCTCCTGTGAGCTCCTGACGTATCTCACCATCCCAGCTCATAGGCCACACACACACACATACACACACACACATACACACATACACACACACAGCCCTCTTGAGCCAGACAGAGAGGGCAGAGAGAACAGTGTCGTCTGTGATGTGGATTGTGTTTAATGTAGTCTTGTTGGGTGCAATCTGATTGGTTTCACAGCAGAAGGCCCCACAGTGTCCCCTCCGTAAGTCTGTGTCAACAGCCCTTTCGCTCAGTCCTCACAGGGACTGGAGATATGTCACTCCACAGGAAGTGTGTGTGTGTGTGTGTGTTTGGGGCAGGGTGTGTGTGTGTACGTGTGTGTGCGCACACACGTTCGTGTGTCACTACTAATGATGACTAGAACACTGGAGGCGTTCAGCGTTGAGTGGCTAGGGAAATTAGTCCCCGAATATGTATGAGCAAAACAATTAAAAAATAAAAACAATTATAGCAAGTTTATCTAATATGAGAGTCACTGGTAACGGATTTTACCAAGCGGTTCTTTTGCTAATACTGTAATTGCGAGGCAGCATTCATATTGGTGATCGGCAGCTCAGGGGCCTTACAGTGCATTCATACAATACTAAACCGCTGTTGGCTAAACAATGTGGCTACACTGGTAATAGTACAAGCTGAGTGGCTTACAATACAGCTATGTTGTTGCTGATGGATCCCACAACAGGGACAAACAAACTCCTGACAAAGGGGTTTAACTGTATTAGTCGTCCATCATCAATAGTGTCAGCACCACACTCTGTTAATCTCACAGTAGATGCGAGAATAGCAGAGTTGAGATTAGCCCCCGAGGCCTGTGAGAGAGGGAGAGAGAGAGAGAGAGAGAGAGAGAGAGAGAGAGAGAGAGAGAGAGAGAGAGAGAGAGAGAGAGAGAGAGAGAGAGAGAGAGAGAGAGAGAGAGAGAGTCTGTGAATGCGAGAAACGGACAGAGCAAGGGAGCGAAAGAGCGAGAGAACGAGAGAGCGAAAGAGAGATTGAGATAGAGAGTAACAGCTCTGGGAGGCAAAGCCTGTTTGATCCTGAGGGGATCGGAGGGGATGTAAGACGTTTGAAGCTGACAACCCCTTTGTGATGATAACACATGTTTTTATTGTAGCGCTTTATTCCCCCCCCCCCCCCCTACTCTCCTCCATCCCTCCTCCGATCCATCTCTCTATTGTATTAAGCCCTTCCAGACGGAAGCTCCCTGTATTGTAACGTCAGCGCTAATCTGAAACGATATCTTTAGCTGTCTGAGTTTATGAACAGCTGTTGGTATTGTGAGAGCCATGTTAATCTGGTTCAGTATCTTTAGCCCGTCATTTAGCGCTTTGATCCTTTCCCATTATGGTGTGGCCTCTGTTTCTCTCTCTCTCTCACACACACACACACACACACTGGCTGTCGATCTGTGGTGGAATCTTTCCACGTGGATGAAAATAAAATCTCCATTATCGGCCATCTATTAGCAGATGTAAAATAATCTCTGTTATGTGCATTGAGATCTAATGAGCTGTTACACCTTTTTAATGCTGTTCAGAAAGAGGATTGACACACTAGGCTTCTGTACTGTATTATCTCTGTACAGTTATAGATAGCCTAGCGGTTAAGAGCTTTGGGCCAGTAACTGAAAGGTCGCTGGTTTAAGTCCCCGAGCCGACTAGGTGTAAAATCTGTTGACGTGCACTTGAGCAAAGGCACTAAACCCTAATTGCTTCTGTAAGTTGTTCTGGATAAGAGTGTCTGCTAAATGACTGAAATGTAAAATAATGCCATGTCAGTTGACTCTAAAGATGTTAACAGCAATGTTTACAGCAATGACAGCAACCGATTGTGATTTTTTTGTTCGTTTATTTGCGTTGTTTGTAACTTATGTTTTTACTTATTTTGTACATAATGTTGCCGCTACCGTCTCTTATGACCAAAAATATCTTCTGGACATGAGGAATGCGATTACTCACCACAGACTGGCAGAATCCTTTTTTTCTTTTGACGAGTCTGACGAGGCCGACATGAACGATATACTGCTTTCTCTGGAACAGGCCCAGATCCCCGTGATTTGCGTGAGGCGGAGAAAAAGGGGCCGGAGGGCGGGCTGCCTTCTGAGAATTCGTAGGCAGTTTTTGTAAATAACAGCTGGTGCACGATATCTAATGAAGTCTCGAGCTATTGCTCGCCTGAGGTAGAGTATCTCATGATAAACTGTAGACCACACTACCTACCTAGAGAGTTTTCATCTGTATTTTTCGTAGCTGTTTTCATACCACCACAGTCAGAGGTTGGCACTAAGACAGCATTGAATGAGCTGTATTCTGCTATAAGCAAACAAGAAAACGCTCACCCAGAGGTGGCGCTCCTAGTAGCCGGGGACTTTAATGCAGGGAAACGTTTTACCAAATTTCTATCAGCATGTTAAATGTGCAACCAGAGGGAAAAATACTCTGAACCACCTTTACTCCACACACAGAGACGCATACAAAGCTCTCCCCCGCCCTCCATTTGGCAAATCTGACCATAATTCTATCCTCCTGATACCTGCTTACAAGCAAAAATTAAAGCAGGAAGTACCAGTGACTAGATCAATAAAAAAGTGGTCAGATGAAGCAGATGCTAAGCTAAAGGACTGTTTTGCTAGCACAGACTGGAATATGTTCCAGAGATTCTTCTGATGGCATTGAGGAGTACACCATATAAGTCATTGGCTTCATCAATAAGTGCATCGATGACGTCGTCCCCACAGTGACCGTACGTACATACCCCAACCAGAAGCCATGGATTACAGGCAACATCCGCACTGAACTAAAGGCTAGAGCTGCCGCTTTCAAGGAGCGGGACTCTAACCCGGAAGCGAAACTCTAATCCCGCTATACGGGACTCTAATCCCGCTATGCCCTCCGACGAACCATCAAACAGGCAAAGCGTCAATACAGGACTAAGATCGAATCATACTACACCGGCTCTGACGCTTGTTGGATGCGGCAGGGCTTGCAAACCATTACAGACTACAAGGGGAAGCACAGCCTAGAGCTGCCCAGTGACACGAGCATACCAGATGAGCTAAACTACTTCTATACTCGCTTCGAGGCAAATAACACTGAAACATGCATGAGAGCACCAGCTGTTCTGGAAGACTGTGTGATCACGCTCTCCGTAGCCAATGTGAGCAAGAGCTTTTAACAGGTCAACATTCATAAGGCCGCAAGGCCAGATGGATTACCAGGACGTGTACTGCGAGCATGCTCTGACCAACTGGCAAGTGTCTTCACTGACATTTTCAACCTCTCTCTGCCCGAGTCTGTAATACCAACGTTTTAAGCAGACCTCTATAGTGCCTGTGGCCAAGAACACTAAGGTAACCTGCCTAAACGACTACCAACCCGTAGCACTCACGTCTGTAGCCATGAAGTGCTTCAAAAGGCTGGTCATGGCTCACATCAACACCATTATCCCAGAAACCCTAGACCCTCTCCAATTTGCATACCGCCAAAAGATCCCAAAAGATCCACAGATGATGCAATCTCTATTGCACTCCACACTGCCCTTTCCCACCTGGACAGAAGGAACACCTATGTGAGAATGCTATTCATTGACTACAGCTCAGCGTTCAACACCATAGTGCTCTCAAAGCTCATCAATAAGCTAAGGACCCTGGGACTAAACACCTCCCTCTGCAACTGGATCCTGGACTTCCTGACGGGCTGCTCCCAGGTGGTAAGGGTAGGTAACATTACATCTGCCACGCTGATTCTCAACACAGGGGCCCCTCAGGGTGCGTGCTTACTCCCCTCCTGTACTCAATGTTCACTCAGGACTGCATGGCCAGGCATAACTCCAACACCATCATTAAGTTTGCAGATGACACAACAGTGGTAGGCCTGATCACCAACAACGACGAGACAGCCTATAGGGATGAGTACAGAGACCTGACCGTGTGGTGCCAGGACAACAACCTCTCCCTCAACGTGATCAAGACAAAGGAGACGATTGTGGACTACAGGAAAAAGAGGACCAAGCACACTCCCATTCTCATCGATGGGGCTGCAGTGGAGCAAGTTGAGAGCTTCAAGTTCCTTGGTGTCCACATCACCAACAAACTAACATGGTACAAGCACACCATGACAGTTGGGAAGAGGGCACGACAACACCTATTCCCCCTCAAGAGACTGAAAAGATTTGGCATGGGTCCTCAGATCATCAAAAGGTTCTACGGCTGCACCATCGAGAGCATCCTGACTGGTTGCATCACAGCCTGTTATGGCAACTGCTCGGCCTCCGACCGCAATGCACTACAGAGGGTAGTGCGAACGGCCAGTACATCACTGATCCAAGCTTCCTGCCACCCAGGACCTCTATACCAGGCGGTGTCAGAGGAAGGCTCTAAAAATTGTCAAAGACTCCAGCCACCCTAGTCATAGACTGTTCTCCCTGCTACCGCACGGCAAGTGGTACAGGAGCGCTAAGTCTAGGTCCAAGAGGCTTCTAAACAGCTTCTACACCCAAGCCATAAAACTCCTGAACACCTAATCAAATGGCTACCCAGACTATTTGCATTGCCCCCCCCCCCCCCTTTACACCACTGCTACTCTGTTGTTATTATCTATGCATAGTCACTTTAATAACTCTACCTACATGTACATATTACCTCAACTTACCGGTGCCCCCACACATTGACTCTGTACCGGTACCCCTCTGTATATAGTCTTGCTATTGTTATTTTACTGCTGCTCTTTAATTACTTGTTTTCTTGTTTTCTTACTCGTTTTTTTAAGACTGCATTGTTGGTTAGGGGCTCGTAAGTAAGCATTTCACTGTAAGGTCTACACCTGTTGTATTCAGCGCATGTGACTAATCACATTTGATTTGATTTGACCTGGGGTCAAGAGTTGTACACGAGACTGAGAAATCTGGAAAGTGCAAATGGCTGTAAGTGAAGTGTTCAACTCAAATTCAAGGTCTAATTATACAGAGCAACCCTTTAATCTAAGTCATCTCTGATCTCAGATGGCATCTACTACTATGAGCATAACAATAGAAAACAAGCGGTTCCTGTGCCTGATGACAGGCACAGGAACCACGGAGCAACAAGCCAGGCTGTGTACAATTAACAGAAATATAAATATCACTTCATGGTCTGTGTCCCAAATGGCACCCTATTCTCTGTGTAGCACTACTATGGCCACCTCGTAGTGCACTACCTATGGGTTATGGTCAAAAGTAGTGCACTAGACAGGGAACAGGGTGCCATTTGGGACCATATTTAAGCAGTCATTAATCAGATATAAATAGTGTGAAGCCTTTAGTTGATTAATGAGGTAAGACTTGTGCTAATTACTGTTTCCTGGGCTTGTAATTAGGTTGGCAGAGATAATCAAGATGAATGAACGCTCTGACCCCCTTCTCTTCTCCCCTATAAGGCTCCAGGCATTGTTCTCTACTGTTCTGTCTGTTTTGATTCCCTGCTACTGTTGCTGCTCAGTCATGTAGCATGTAGCAGCCCTCATCGTGACGCATACAATGCTCATGAAGCATCATGCTTATGAAGCCACAGACATTACCTATCTGCTATTGTCCCATCAAAACCATGCATGGCAATAGTCTACTTCAAGTCAGTTCTTCTATGCTGCTCTTATTGTCTATTTAGATAGTACAGCTCTAATAATGTCTTACAGGTACTGTAGAAAACGCTAACATCCCCCCTTCCCTGGAGGGGAGCCCGCCCCTTATTGGCCGCCACACACCTTCATCAAACATAATCAAAGACCCAATAACGACCACCTGGAAAGAGGCGGGACATTCCCAGTAAAGGGTGCTCACCTGCATTCATTAGGCCTCTTTCCACCTACCAAACCAGTTCAACAGAGTCCTACAAATGCTTGTATAGAAAGTAAGTAATGTATGACTGTGTTCTGGCCAATGTCAAGTATATCCCTATTGTAAATGTAGCCCAACTGTATATTTTGTTTGTAACTCAGTGTGCTAATTGGAGGCCATATTAAAGCATGCATTATTGCTACAGCCTGAGTGATTTAATACTGATTAGCAACAATCAGTATTAAATCAATCAGGCTGTAGCAATAGTACATGTCATTCATCCTCAGACAAACCATGTTTTTCTGGACATAAAACTATTTGAATAATGATGTATTGCTTGAAATGCAGTTTTTTATAAAGTACAGTCTCTAACTGTTATAGTTAATAATAATAAAATGTAATATGTTAAGGGATGTTTTTTTAATTTGTTATGCTTCACCAGCCTTATTTACGTTGTTGACCCACTCTTTCATATTGTGCCTCCCCAGATGTTCCTGGAACTCTAAAATCAAGTGCCTAGGCAGCTTTTTGAGTTGGGTTTTTATTGACATTTTTGCGAAAACCCCTCAACTGGGAAACAAAATCAACTGGACCCACAAGGTAGATTACGTGACTGATACATATAGGTTGTCTACATCACCACTACAAATACTATGAATTTGATTATATTACTGCACTACTGGTGACCACAGTCTAATACCAACCCCACCCTTGGCTTTCCAGAGACAGTTATACTAGTTTTCTGGGACCACGGTTGGGGAACAAAACATTTTTCAATATGAAGGAGACATGTAAATTAACCTTATCAGTCCCAAGCCAATATCTGCTTTTTTCACTCATTTCATTTATCTGCTTGTACAGCCTCACATTGAGGTGTTTTACCATATTCTTTTCAGGATGGTCTCATGGATGTTCCCCGGGACCACGATGTGACTTGAGGGCTGCCATAAAGAGAAAATGTTTTTTGTTTTGTTATTTTGGAACAACTTTACTTGTGCTAAATAAATGTAAGTTGTTTATAGTACTATTTAATCAACGAATTGTACTTCCATGTGCTAAAATGACCCCACTTAAAGTATACTATGTGTAGTTGTAAGACATTATTTGAGATGTCTTCTATACACTTACAATGTAGCGACATGGAGAGCTACTCGCAAATAGTATGAAGTACAGCAGAAGTGTCACTAGAATATCCCACGTGCACTTCAGCTTTGGTGTACTCTTTCAGTACTTCAATACAGACTTTCATCAAACTGGTCTCTTTTATATCAGTGCATTTATATGGTATTGCAGTACATTACATTGTAGTGTTATTATACTAAATCACCTTTGTGTGTGTTTATATATATATAACATGTTTGACATATTTACACACTTGTACTGTAGGCCTGAGTGTTTGTCTGTTTAATTGCACTGGGATGGCTTCTGGCATTGCACACTCTCCAAGATTGTTCCAGTTGGAAGTGGTTATTGTACGTTGACCTTTTGTGTGAAATGAAAACAAGTTGACTAGCAGATATTGAATCCACAATGAACGTGTAAATTAGACAGAGCTGGAGCAATGCTGTCGTTATTTCATTCTGAAACTGCTGCTCACATTAAGACGAGCTGAAGCCATGATCTGCCTTGCTGCTCTCAAAATGATTGTTCGAAAATATTGTGTGCATTTCCATAATGCTGTGTTGTATATCCTCCCACTCAGTCATTCTGTAGGGGTCTATAGCCCTGGAATAGGATGCATATTTCCAAACTGCTTTTGCGTCAAGGACCGAGGGACCATGTACACAAACTCACATGATGGATTGTTCATTCAAAAGAGCACCATCCACTTGTACAGAGCAACTAAATACAGGCAACTGCCAAAAGAAAAGAAACAATAGGGCGTCGGGCCACCACGAGTTGCCAGAACAGCGTCAACGCTCCTTGGCAGAGATTCTACAAAAAGATTCTACGAAAAATTTAATTTGGTGTTTTGTTGATGGTGGAAAATGTCCCAGGCGCCGCTCCAGAATTGCTCATAAGTGTTAAATTGGGCTGAGATCTGGTGACACACACACACAACCCCCTATGCTCTTTTGAGACCCCTCTTTTAAAGTCAATGAGATCTCTTCAAGCCATGGTAGCCAAAATAACTGGGCATTCTTCAACATGGGATATTGATTGCTCATTTTCCTCAGGAACCACACCGGTTTTCTATATACACTGTATTTTAACATTGTCATTTAGCAGACAGTAGTGAGTGCATCCATTTTTCATACTAGTCCCCCGTGGGAATATAATGTTCTTCCAACTGAGCCACACTTTATAGCCGTCATTTACTCAAGTGTGTTTATTTTGGCAGTTACCTGTACAACGCAACAACGCTTGGCCTTTCATTTCATCATGTTTGGCGCCATCTCCAGGTAACCTTGTGGTAGATCTGTGGTTAACAGGCAAATACTTCCAGCTGGGAGTAATCAGACTAAATATTACAAGAGGTGCATATAAAAAAATATATATAAAAAAGAAACAGGACAGGGTAATATACTTTAATCTCCTTTCACAGCACTTGTGTACAGTATTCAAAAGTTTGATTATTTCACAGTTAAACAAAAGACTGATGTTAGAGCAATGTTTAGAAAAAAAAAAACTATGTACAGTCATTCACATTTGACAGTCCAAGCAAAGATATTACATTTGATTTTGAAATGTACATATACACATATGCTACAAATGCCAGAGAAGAAATAAGAATAGAGCATTTATACAAGTTTTAAAGAAGCAGACCAGTATTGAGTAAGCTGAAAGTATTATGTTGCTTTTTTACAAACGTTTTTTTTTTTTTACAGTGGTCTTATTCATTTCAAAATGAAACTCAACAGGGAAACAGACTTGCGTTACGAAGTGTTTTTATGATTCCTTTTTAACATTATAGCGCACGTGTGTAGGCTACAGCTGTACAATTTGACAGTATATTTCAGCACTATTTGTGCACCCTGTGTGATTAAAAACATGGCACGGTCTGCAGACAAGGACAACACACAAACGCAACCCTAACTTGAGTCAAGTGTAAATTAAACCTTGTCAGAAATCCATGCTCAGATGTCAGTAGAGAACTTTCACAAAAGTTGAGCAACTTAACGCGCAACATCTCTCAAGTTAGGATCTGATCGACAACCACCCATTTCTGACCCGTCCTCCCATTTCCCAGTGAAGGAACATAGACCGAACATCTCAGACACTGCAGTCACAGACCCAGAAAACAGACATGTTGATTATCATTAAAACAAAGCCACATCAAAATAAAAGGCATGCTCAAATCAAAAGTGAACACAGAGTTAAGACAGGCATATACTGTAATGCCTGGCTGACTTCCCAGTTGGTTTCGTCGCTATAGTAGACGGGGTTCACTTAACATGTAGAGGGCTGCACAGGTCAGGAGCGTAGGGTATAGAGAGAGGCATCGGTCTGGAGACTTGCAGCCACTTCCTGAAAGGTGCCTTGAAATGCGGTTCTCACAGGTGCTAGCACCCCATAGGACCACGGCTGCAAGTCTGCAGACTGATACCGTTGGCATGGAAGTGTTGAGTATGAATGGAAAATACAGTCCGTCTTCATCCGAAATAGCCCCCTATACACTGCACCCCTGGTGACCAGCGCCCCATGTCAAAAGTAGTGCACTATGTAGGGTATAGGGTGCTATTTCAGCAGCCTATCAAGAGGTCTCTTCATCCAGGCATCTATGCAGTAACAACATAGACCTGCCCTGACTAACATTGAATCTGTTTTAACACACTCCTAACATACTCTCCAAGACCTCCCAGTCAGAAAACAGATGCTCACTTAAATAGGTATAAAACTGCACTTTAAAAAGTAAATATTGTACATTATCAATATTATTATTTCTAAATGGAAAAATACAATGTGCAATTATGTACAAGCAAAAAAAGATCAGCACTTTGGTGTAGGTTGGTTTTGACCTAGTAGATGAACTTTTTGTCGTAAAGAACTTCTAGAACCAAGCAGCGCATACATTATAAACAGATGAAGACATGAAGTACTATACCGTTAGAGAGAATCTTTCAGTCAAAGATACATATTTCAAAGACACTCCCTACCAAAGCCATTGGTCCTCCAATCATAGGTCTTACCTCAGTTGTCTCACAGATAATTGCACTAAACCTTGTCAGACAACTCACCCTGAATTTCATTTCGCTGCTCTATCGATCCCTACATACATTGTCTGAAACTGCCACCCTAGAAGTTGTCTGTGTGACTTCAAAATGAGGGGCATTGTACAAAACAAATTCAACAGCGATTGGATGGTCTAACAAAATCTAACCAGAGTATCAAAGTTGATAACGTCGTCCATGAAGGCCCGGATTTGGCCCAACCCATCAGTTTCTGGGACCAATCAGAACGGTCAGAATGTGTCCACATTCTAGAAATCATCAGGGAGGGAGGCAAATCCAGACTCATCATGGAGAAGAAACTTCAGTTGGCCGGAGTGATGTGGATGGGTAGCCAGGCAACAATATACCAGCTTAAGCCTATAATCCTCGACTAAAAATCACTTCCAATGGTGACGCCATTGAACATCAACTCTCCATTGAAAGTGCCTTTTAGTCCAGGATTAGGCTGAGTCGAGTCAAATGCAACTGCCCCATGAGGTTACATGATAAAACAAAAAGTGAATCTAAACGACTTAATACAGTGAACAGTCATGACTAGGGCTTGGAGGGTTTCCAGACCAGAAGGCCCCGAGTTTCTTCTGGTCAGAGTTTCCCCAGGAAATGGTCAGGAAATACTCCTGGCCGTCGTCATGACGACACATTTCCCATGAATCAAACTACAGCCTAGTTACGGTAGGGGAAGTGGACGTCGTTTCAGTCAGGGGAACAGAATGTAAACAAGATGGATGCCCTCCTGTTTGTTACCTAGGAGACAGTACGTAAGTGAATCTAACCATTTAACCAACAAATATATATTGGTGACTATACCAAGTGCACCAACACATATTGGTAACTTACTATATAGCCTACCATTAAACCAACAGATATACTGGTGACTAAATAATCAGTGGACCAGTTAGCCCAGACAAGAGATGTATATATCCAATAGGAATGGCTCGGAGTGAGCCCACGCACACTAATATTCCCAGTCAGTCAGCAGCACAACACAGGAGACAAGTTACAGAGTTGGTCCAGGTCTCCCCTGTTGTGAGTTACCCCTGTGTGCGGGCACAGACTGGGGTGAGAGATGCTACTGGAATGTCACACTGAATTCACCATATTTTACGTGACAGTTTTCATTTGGTTGTTCTTAACATTAAAAAAAAGCCATGATAGTGCTCTTTTTCCCCTTGCATATTTAGACATTTTGGAGGACTGGGTCTTAATTAAAGACTTTAGTCTTTATGAAGAAGTGTATGGTTCTAGGCTTCTATAGCGAGCTAGGTAGGGATCTGTCTGTAGCAGTGATGCTATGGAATTGGCCCTGTGGAGTGTCAATGGATGGTGAGTCATGGTTTCTAACAGCTATGAGTTCTCAAAGGGTTCTATGAGTTCTCATATAGTTCTATAAGTTCCCATAGGGTTCTATGAGTTCTATAAGTTCTCACAGGGTTCTATAAGCTCCCATAGGGTTCTGTGAGTTTCCATAGGGTTCTATGAGTTCTCATATAGTTCTATAAGTTCCCATGGGGTTCTAGGAGTTCTAATATAGTTCTACAAGTTCCCATCGGGTTCTATAAGTTCCCATCGGGTTCTATAAGTTCCCATCGGGTTCTATAAGTTCCCATCGGGTTCTATAAGTTCCCATCGGGTTCTATAAGTTCCCATCGGGTTCTATAAGTTCCCATCGGGTTCTATGAGTCTCTAGTGAGTGCCGAATGAAATCCACAGGAAGTGTGGACTAGGCTCTCTCCGGGTCTTCTTTCCGACACCCTCTAGAGGGCACTCTACGGTGGACATGAGGACCAGATAGGGAGAACTTTTATTCTGGAAAGTTCAGCGCTGCAACCTCTGGCTTCATCTTGAAATACTGGCTGAAGCGAAGGACTGCGTATCTGAAATGAGCGAGCCAATGTACGTCAACGTTAGTAACACAATATCAAGTCAATGACCATATATCATAAGAAAACAAGATACTGCGTAATGGCATAACATCAGAAGGTCATTCAGAGTGAAACACAGTACTCAAAACATTATTACAGAAACTATAAATATGCTATATCTGCTAGGGCTGTAATGTCATGTCTTTGAGAGCTTGGGACTGTAACGTTCTATCTGCATTTCAGACAAAAGAAAATGACTGACAAAGCCTTGTTCTGGTCAATGTTCTCTACCTATATAGTACTCTAAAATACCCCAATGCAAGTTGAATTGAATACAACAGAAGAATTGCTGACACCATTCAAACCAATGAGGGTTCGGAACTATACAGCCAATTATCTCAGAAGAATATTTTTGCAGACAGAACTTTATAGTGCCAAGCTCTCGACTTGTCTCTGGATCAAAACCTACATTTTTGAAGCCACTTACCCCAGGAAGTCAAAGTCAATGGTGGAGAACTCTGCCTGAATCAGAGCCCATAGGCCCCAGAAGAAATGAGATGCCTGGAGAGAGGGGGAAAGAATGGAGGAATAGTCATGTTATTAAATGTGGGTCCGTGTTCATAGTCCTGACTGGAAATCTTTAACACCATTGTCACACCAAACATGACAAAACCCATAGTAACAACCAACAAAGGTGTTGTCTACCGCGGAAACCGAGGCTACCACTTCTATCTACAGTAAACACACGTGTAGTTACCAAAGGAGGAGGTAGGGCCTCAGTCTCAGGTGGAGTTGGGATAGTCGCCCAGGAGGGTGCTACTGTTGACTGTGCAAAATCAGAATTCTAGATCGTCCTGGAAATCTCCGAGGAGCATGCTATTGAGTCTCCCTACTTCAAAACCGGCACAGCAAGCTTCTTTTGCTGTTTGTTTAGCCTATAGATTTGCGGCCCTACCCCCATGTATAGCTAATGTATGGATAAAACCCCCAGGAGCACTATTGTCCACAACAAGGCTTCACTCTTCTCATTCGTTTTCAAAACATTTGCAAGGTCACTTCTCTCTATGTGACATTGTATACATAAGTCGATCTAGTATGGTCCCTCCTTTGATCGTTGAAAGCAGTGTTACGCTTCTATTGCTATTCAACCGCTTTGGAAATGTATTCAGCTAAGCTGTAGTGTAAAGTACTCTGGGAAATTGGCAGTACTTCACTTCCGTTGCACAGCAAACAGTCAGACAGTCAATTAGAAATATTTTACAAAGCCATTGATCCTGCTTCGTTTGTCTCTCATTTGCAGGTCTACTATGTGTTTCTTTCAAAGTTCTCCTCTGCCTTTGAATTCCCAGGGGACATACCTTCTAGATGTGTCTATGTGTTCAGGGAAACAATCTATGCTAGGTACCAGAGACAGTTCAACACAATAGACTACACTGCCCTAACCATTGATTAAAGGCCCAACCAATTAACCTTGAGCGATTGGCCCGAACACACACATCCTTGTGCAATTGATTTGTGTTGGGTACATTGTGTCGTTTCTCTGAAAGAAGTGAGCGGAGGAGATGAAGAAAGAGGGAAGTTGAAGGGCAGAGCAGTGAACTGAGAACATCAAACAGACGGAGATGACTGGCATTGAAGATCTCCTTGTTGAAAAGCTTCAAAAGAGCCTTTCAACTTTACCTAGGAATGCTACTGGCTGATTTCCCTGTGTCAAAGTCTCGCTAAACATCGGTCTAATACTTCATCTTGTAAACAAAACTCTAATAAAAATGTGACAAATGTACGAAGGTTCGCCAACTTAGTCTTGGGTGGAAGCCACAAATTAACTACACAAAAAAAGGAGAAGTAAACTTACCAGGGAAAAGCGGTTGACCTGTACGTAGAGCACCTCCACCTCTGTCTCAGTGACCTCTGACCCTTGACCTTTGTGTTCCTTATAGGCCTCCAAGTAGGAGCGCAGCCACTGCAGCTGCAAACTCCGCTCTGGGTAGTGGCTGTAGTCCACCTCATTCAGACCTACACAGGACACACACACACACGCTAAGTAAAAGGTCAAACACACAAATGCTTAATACAATGACCAAACAAGCTTAACACACTGACCATAATATAATAGTAATTTAGCAGATGGTTTTATCCAAAGCAGTCATTAGTGTACATTTTACAAGTGGCCCTGGGAATTGAACCCACTACTCTGGCATTACAAGTGCCATGCTCTAGCAACTGAACTACAGAGGACCACAACAGATACTGTACACGCAACACTTAGGAAAATGACCAATGAGCATTCGCACTTGGCAACGTGACCCAAAACACACACACACTCTCTTACCTGCAAACTCATTGAAGTGGTTCCCAATGTCATAGGCTTGGTAATTGTACCCAGCGTATTCGTAGTCAATGAACTTGACATTTTCTGAAAGGAGCAGAGAGGAACGTTTGTTTAGTACAGGACAGAGACCAGTCACATTAGAAATGATAAAGCTGTGCATTATTAACCCATTATCATCCCTCTCTCTAGTCTAAGTGGTTCTGATGCATCACTGACAGCCTACTGTAAATACCGTAGGCCTCTGGGGTTGAGGAGTAAGAGTTTGCATTTTGAAGGGAAGTGAGAATGTGTAGAGATAACAAAGACAAGGAAGTTGATAAAAATGCAGACACATAGAAAGTGGGCAGATAGACAGACATATAGGCCTAATTGATGCAGACATGCAGTTCGCCTGGTCCAAAACAGGTAAATGTGCTTTAGCCGATTCCTCTGACTAGCGTGGTCATGACAGTGGTTGTCATGTTATATAACAGTCAGAGGAGTTAGCTAAAAATATAACATTCAGATGTAGGACCAGCTTCCACCCAGTTTGAATTTCAAAGTGCCCGGGAAAAAGTTGAGAACTGATATTTTCAAAATAGAGTTAAAAAAAATTGATTTTATGTTCTCCTTCTCAGTTTCACTTCCATTTTTTCTGTCATTATATAAGAGTGGGGGTGATCCCAATTCCAACGTAGGCTACAGGAACCAGTCATGTGATCGAAAAAGGGATTGGATTATCCAATTCAGAAGACAAATAATAGTCCGTTATCAACTTTTCCCAGGAAATCTCCTGATTGGCTTCGCAAACAAATTAGCTCACAGATGCTATTATACACAGAGGAATAATGTATCATTTTTACATGTTTACTTCTTGCTGTTGTTTGGTTAGTGAGATATGTTAGAAATAAATACACAGAAATATGAAAGGAGTCAAAATGCGTCATTTAAAAAAAGTAAGAAATCTATATTACTTTCCACTGCAAGTTTATATTGGCTTGGTTTGGCTCATACGCCGTTGTGGAACTTGCAGTGGAATTGGTTTGGTAAAAGGTCATGCGTAGAGGAAGTGATTGTGGTGGAAAGATGGAAAAAGAAGCACCATGCAGAAGGAATGTGGTGTTGGAGGTAAAGAGATGCAACACTGCCCTCTAGCGAAGAAAAAGTGTACTGCATGAGGGGATGTCAACATACAAAGCCTTACCCCCAAAATCTAACCAGAAAGAGCTGTTTTAACTCTCCCTGACAACAAAAATACCCATTCAAATGCTTTTGGGTCTTTATCGTTTTAGCACTTGATTTACTATGCAGGTCATATTCAAGAGTGCTTGTTGAAGCACCCTAAATTACAAATGTGTTTGTCACAGTACAGTTTCACATACAGTGTGTGTATGAGTGTTTTGGTGTGTGTTTTTGAGGTTGACTTAGTAAAGACACGTGAGATGGTTACCGGACGCCGGGCGGTCCTAGCAGGACACAACAGAACACCTCCAGTCAGTGGCTAGTAGCCCTGTACAGCAGACGAAAAGGTTTGGGCAAACTCACATCCATCACACACACACACACACACACACACACACACACACAGACACAGACACACTCTCTCGCATTCACACACACAACCACGGTCACACAAACTGCAGAAACTGCCAACTCTCTCCTCTGGTCTCTCACACTTCCCCCTTTTCGGAACAGGCCCCTTTCAAAGCTACACTCTGATTGGTCCACGTGGGACCTAATGGCACGACACCTCCCTGCTCCTATGTAAATGAGATAATTGAGTGGCTTCCTGTTGTAAACTAAGCAACACAGGTTTGAGTCTCAGGGACTTGGGGCAGAATTTGACTACTTCTCTCCCTTCATCACCTGACTTGACTGAGAGCAGAAGGATAAACAGAGTGATGAGGCCTTGGGGGGAAAAAAAGGGAGGACACTTTTTCAGATGAACGAGACAAACAACCCTGCTCTCTTATAGGGTGAACTGAAATGACTCTTGTAAACATCTGAAATCAGTTTAAAGTTTCCCTAATCTTTCAATTGAGTCAGTTTCAGAGGGTAAATTGCTTTGTTATTGTTGGAAGGAAGAATCTTCCCTCTGCTCTCACAGAGAGACCGTACTAAAACTGTCGCTGAGAGACTGTGGTTGAAAGAGCTGTGTGTGCTCTGCCTACACTTTAACTGTAGTTAGTCATGTTATCAGTGATTATTTTTTGTTATTGCCGAAGCTTGAGGTTTCCCTCTCATAAAACAGAACAGAGCTATACTGTCACCAAGTAAGCCAGGTGTGGTCTAGCACTGGGTTGGATAACAGTATGGTAGAGCTAGCACTGCAAGGGCCGTCAGTCACGGAGTGAAAGTAATAAGAGCAAATGGTGCACTGAGCTAGCTAACACAGAGCGGTCGGTCACTGTCTGAGTGAAATGAGTGAGATAGGCCCTACTGCTGCTCTGAGCTGAGGCGTAGAACAGTGGTTCTGAACTGGGTCTTTCAACCCTCCCTCTGGCTGGCCAGCCTCTCCCGCCTGTCACTCTTAGGAGAGAAAAGCTGGACACGAGCTGTGAGATCACCCCGCCCCTCGCCGAACAGATCAGCGAAGGGGTAGACAGCGCTCTCCCTCATTCCCATGTTTTCTCAGGTAAAAATCAGCTCAATCCCTCTCCCCCACCTTAGCCTCAGGTAAGAATGCTCTCCTCCACCACCCTCCGGTAAAAGCACCCGCCACTCCCTCTGCAACCATTGGCCACCTGGCGGGTCTAGTCTGGTCTGAGACCATTTCTACTTGCATCCTCTTTGTACACGGGCGGCCGTTAGTACCAAAGGCATTCACAACACAAACAAAACAGCATTCCCAAAGAACCACAAATAAAAACATGTATTTTTAAATTTTTTAAATGGGCTACGGAGCTCCCTCCCTTCCCACCCTTAGCTAGCATGACCATGATGGGCAAAGCCTGTTGGCTCTGTGATGGTAGTTGGCTACACAAGATGCACTAAAGCCACGGCCCTGTTTAGTTGAGCAAAACAGGAGAAAACACTTTGAAACAAAACAAAATAAGCTAATTTAACAAGTTTGGGTACTTCATACCTCTGTTTCAGAATGCGGTCTCAAAATGTTTACCTACTGAACACTTTGGTCAGTCTTTCCTGTGGTTTGTGGCTTGTGACTGGGTGAATGCCGTGCAGAGCAGTAGTGCAGTGCCTCAAATCTATTTTAACTCCAGAACTAAACTAAAATTCAATTTCTCCTCATTTGTCTTCAAAGTGGAAAATCAGAATTGGAATTTCAGTCGACTTCCTGAATCAACTGAATTTAAAAAATGGAATTGACCCCAAACTCTGGTGCAGTATATGAAATCAGGCCTACCTGTGACTGGGTAGTGGTGGACAGTACAATAGTGGCTAGGTGCATTGCAGTATGTTTGGGCATGCAGGGTGAAACTCACCTCCTTGCTGATTATAGATTATGTTCTTACACAGCAGGTCGTTGTGGCAGAGGACTACAGGAGAGCCCAGCACAGACAGACTCTGCTGCATCCACACCATCTCTTCCCTCAGTCGCCTTCGACTAGGCACCTCACTGTTTAACCTGGGGATGGAAGGAGAGGGTGGAGGCAGAAAGGAAAGAGAGCAAAATAGGCAGAGAGATAGAGAGAATTGGAGAGAGACAGGGGGGAGAGAGAGATTACAAAAGTACACGGGGAAAGAAGTAGAGGTGTTGCGCAATCTCAAAGGTACAGTATTATTGTTCCATATCGGACCAATAAAAGAAGTGGGTTGGAATCTACTAGAAAACTGACATCAGTCAAGAGTAAACTCATCAATACGTAATCTCAGATCAATAAACTACGACTGCATAGAGGAGTCTTGTAAAGGCTTGAAACTCAAAGAATAGTGCATAATCTCCAATCCACACGACTTTATTAAAACGTTCAACGTCCCGAACTAAAACTGTACAGTATTTTTTATTTAACTAGGCAACAGTACATATCGTTCATGAATAGTGGGTGTGGTTTGAGTGACAGGGGGCTCGTCCTCTTCAGGTAAACACACCTGGTGAAGCAATGTGAGGAATGGCAGACACTCACTGTGCAATCGCTCAGGCATGCCAGAGGTCACAGGTCAAGCATCTCTCGTATAACTCTAGTGTTCCATTCAAGAGCTTCCTGGCGGAAAGTTCCAGACTAGAGCCCCGGGGAGTTTCCTCATCACTATGTAAACAGACCTTACCTAGAAAAACTCCTGGCCACATTAATGAGTCCTAAAGTAGGAAATAGGTGGAGGCAAAATATTCATGCATCAATAATAACAGTTTTATAACCTTAAAAGGAAACCTCCAGATTTCATGTGTCCCTACAAAGATAACGCAGTCCTCCTATCTAGACCTCAACTATGTCCCAATAGCTCAACTAGCATACTATTCAGTGTGCATGGCATGAATACACCAACACAGGCCTTCATACCCCCGTACCATGCAGGTCTGGATATTGGGACCCAGTTCATTTCTTTATCTACACCACTCACCTTATGTTCATCTCTGGGTCTTGGAAGAACTTGGGCACCAGGGCGAAGTACTTGCCCATTGTCAGCCACAGGTCTGACTGGGGCACCCATCCGTTGTGAGCATGGATGGCATGGTACTTAGCCAGCTGCCTCGCGATGAGCCTGTAGGGTGGTGGAAGCGATGTGAGTTGGCGATAGGGGGTTTTGAGAAGAGGGACCAAATTCTTGAGGCCAAGACCGTAAAACTCTTACTTCAGTACTGGCTTATACACTAGAGGCCATATTTGTAAAGAATCCCAGAATTTAATGAAAGTCAGGTCATAGGAGACAACCAAGACTGTCAACTCACTAAGCTTAAGGTGAGTTTACACCTACGGGTGAAGCTATATTTGTCTATGTACATCGGTGTACCCGATATTGGACACATGTGAACTGAATGCATAGCCCTGGAGCGGTTGGGCTTCAGCTAAAGAATGGTTCTGTAACCATAGAGCCAGGATGAGCTTTCAATCACACTCCTGACCTGTAGCTGTCTATGTCCCATGTTTCCACTCTTCGTAATGCTCCTCAAGGGAACAAGTCACATTACCTTCCCATACGGACTCACCCATATATTAGGTTCACAGAAGCACCACACCTTACATGACAATGCCGAAGATTATGGAATGTGTAAAGAGCTGGTGTACTGTGGTTTCACCTGAACATGAATTCAAAAGGTGTGGTGTAATGTAGAGCACTGCCTGTTTTATGTGGGAGTAGTTCTTCTAAGATTTGGGCCTGGTAGGATAGCTCAGAGTTTCTACTCTTTTCTATCCAAACCTAAGGGTGGAGGAGAGACAGGGTAGGTAATGGGGGAGGGTGTGGTTATCTCAAATATTTAGGATAGACTAAGAGTGCTCTTGGTTCAACAAGTTGTACTCAACGCGGTGGGCTATCTGTCGCTGTACCTGGACGTGGGCAGGCTCCGGATGTGTTCAGGTTCCAGTGCCTGGCCCTGTAGGAACTCATAGCAGAGGCCGTTGTTGAAGGTACAGTAGAGACGCGGGGCGCAGCGGTGTGCGTGGAGCGTCCGGAAACTCTTCACCTCGTTCTCCCGGTCCACAAACAGCTCTGTCTTGTTGCCATAGATACGCACCAGGACCACATCCTGCATGACCCCGCCCACGTAGCAGCCCAGCAACTTATTGGTGATTCCATCTGTGAAGAACTGAGAGAAAAAGATGATTGGTAGACAAATTGTTGCAATCGGGCATCATCGCATCCAATGATTTAGTATAAAATAAATATATATATTTAGGAAAATTCACTCAGTTATTCATAGGCTTATGTCAAGTCATGCAGGATTTCATAACAGGGATGGCTATAGGCCCTATATAGCTGATTTACTATAGGTATCCTATACTACAGGTACAGTAGACTTCCTGTCAGGTAGGCTACAGCTTTATCATATTTCTATTAATACTACGGACGAGGACATTTCTAAATACGAATACAAGCGTGGTCCTCTACTGTGAACCATCAGATCCTCCTCTCCACCCTCTCCGAGTTGGGCATCTCCGGCGCGGCCCACGCTTGGATTGTGTCCTACCTGACAGGTCGCTCCTACCAGGTGGCGTGGCGAGAATCTGTCTCCGCACCACGTGCTCTCACCACTGGTGTCCCCCAGGGCTCTGTTCTAGGCCCTCTCCTATTCTCGCTATACACCAAGTCACTTGGCTCTGTCATATCCTCACATGGTCTCTCCTATCATTGCTATGCAGACGACACACAATTAATCTTCTCCTTTCCCCCTTCTGATAACCAGGTGGCGAATCGCATCTCTGCATGTCTGGCAGACATATCAGTGTGGATGACGGATCACCACCTCAAGCTGAACCTCGGCAAGACGGAGCTGCTCTTCCTCCCGGGGAAGGACTGCCCGTTCCATGATCTCGCCATCACGGTTGACTACTCCATTGTGTCCTCCTCCCAGAGCGCTAAGAACCTTGGCGTGATCCTGGACAACACCCTGTCGTTCTCAACTAACATCAAGGCGGTGGCCCGTTCCTGTAGGTTCATGCTCTACAACATTCACAGAGTACGACCCTGCCTCACACAGGAAGCGGCGCAGGTCCTAATCCAGGCACTTGTCATCTCCCGTCTGGATTACTGCAACTCGCTGTTGGCTGGGCTCCCTGCCTGTGCCATTAAACCCCTACAACTCATCCAGAACGCTGCAGCCCGTCTGGTGTTCAACCTTCCCAAGTTCTCTCACGTCACCCCGCTCCTCCGCTCTCTCCACTGGCTTCCAGTTGAAGCTCGCATCCGCTACAAGACCATGGTGCTTGCCTACGGAGCTGTGAGGGGAACGGCACCTCCGTACCTTCAGGCTCTGATCAGGCCCTACACCCAAACAAGGGCACTGCGTTCATCCACCTCTGGCCTGCTCGCCTCCCTACCTCTGAGGAAGTACAGTTCCCGCTCAGCCCAGTCAAAACTGTTCGCTGCTCTGGCACCCCAATGGTGGAACAAACTCCCTCACGACGCCAGGTCAGCGGAGTCAATCACCACCTTCCGGAGACACCTGAAACCCCACCTCTTTAAGGAATACCTAGGATAGGATAAAGTAATCCTTCTAACCCCCCCCCCTTAAAAGATTTAGATGCACTATTGTAAAGTGGTTGTTCCACTGGATATCATAAGGTGAATGCACCAATTTGTAAGTCGCTCTGGATAAGAGCGTCTGCTAAATGACTTAAATGTAAATGTCCTCTGGACCTCTACCACCCACACACAGTATCCTGCCGCCTACTGTAGTATAATTTTCATCCTGGGACTGAATTCTATGGTTCCTTTTATAGGTTGTCAATTGACTTCGGATCTGATGGGAAAACAAAAGGACCCCAGAATGCATTGATGGAAAAGAGGAATTGTCTGGGTGGGTTTAAACCCAATGGTTGTTTTCATCCCCAATGAAAACTGGAACATTTCTGGGGGGGGGCAGGCATTCCACCCCTGATCCTGTGACCATGAGCGTATAGGCATGTCCGGAATTTTATTTTGCAGGAGCAAGCCATGGCTGGCATGTGCTGAGTCCTTGCTTTGTGAATGAAATTAGGCAGGGTGGTTGTGTGTGTGTATGTGTGTCTACCCTGCCTACAACACCCCCCCTAGAGCTGTGTTTACAAAGAGAAACCACACCCCCACTCTGTGTTCGTCAAGACGACCACCCCCCCAGTTATGTTTTTATTTAGGAGGTGGAAACTGAAATTGCCCCAATTGTGACGCTCTTGTATGGTCACTAAGTCTTACGATACCGCCCGTTTAATGATCAGCATGCATGACAAGACTTGTTCTACTTGTTTACATAAGCTAGGTGGTGTAAACCTGTGTGGCGGGTTAGTAAAAGTTTGCCATGAACAAACCACATGACTAGAGGGTCATAAGACCAGTTAACCTGTTTGGGCTGCAGGGGCAGTATTGAGTAGCCAGATAAAAGGTGCCCATTTCAAACGGCCTCGTACTCAATTCTTGCTCGTACAATATGCATATTATTATTACTATTGGATAGAAAACACTCTCTAGTTTCTAAAACCGTTTGAATTATATCTGTGAGTCAAACAGAACTCATTTGGCACAAACTTCCTGACCAGGAAGTGGAAAGTCTGAAATCGAGGCTCTGTTCTACTTCCTGCCTATAAATGGGCATGATACGTATGAGTATACATGCACTTCATAGGCCTTCCCCTGGATGTCAAGAGGCGGTGAGAGAAGAAATTTAGTGTTTATCTTGGTCTGAAGTGGAATACAAGCTCTTTGTATGACGTGTCCCCCATTTCCGGTTTTCTGGAGAGCGCGAGGTGGTACCTGGATTTGCCTTCTGTTTAGCTGCCGTTATAGGCGACTACTATCTCCGGCTTTGATTTTATTTGATGCATGTGACCATATCATCGTAAAGTATGTTTTTTCAATATAGTTTAATCAGATTATTGAAATTTTTTCGGGAGTTTTGCCGTGTTCCGTTCTCTGACTTTGTTGACGATGGAGAGATTCGTGCCACTTGGCTAGTGTGCTTGCTAAATCGAGAGGGAAAGTGGCCGTTCTAAATCCAAACAACGATTGTTCCCGACAAAGGACCCCTTGTCCAACATTCTGATGAAAGATCAGCAAAAGTAAGAAACATTTTATGATGCTATTTCATATATCTGTCGTACATGTGAATTAGTCGTCGGCGCCCAACGTTTGGGTACTCTAGCTATACCGAAGCTGGATGTCGTAATGAAGTTATTTTTTAGAATTCTAACACTGCGATTTCATTAAGAACTATTGGATCTATCATTTCCTATACAACATGTATTTTTTAGTTATGTTTATGAATAGCTATTTGGTCAGAATATATGTGTCAGAAAAAGTGTCAGAAAAATATCCGGACGTTGTGGGAAATAGTAGCTACGTTAGCACAATGTGTAACCACTGATTTCAGCTCTAAATATGCACATTTTCGAACAAAACATAAGTGTATGTATAACCTGATGTTATAGGACTGTCATCTGATGAAGAATATCAAGGTTAGTCAAAAATTATATATCTTTTACTGGTTTGTCACGATCGCTAACTTTTACTGCTGGGGAAGGGCTTGTGTTTCTGGCTATTGTGGTAAGCTAATATAACGCTATATTGTGTTTTCGCTGTAAAACACTTAATAAATCGGAAATATTGGCTGGAATCACAAGATGCCTGTCTTTCATTTGCTGTACACTATGTATTTTTCAGAAATGTTTTATGATGAGTAATTAGGTATTTGACGTTGGTGTCTGTAATTATTCTGGCTGCTTTCGGTGCAATTTCTGATTGTAGCTGCAATGTAAACTATGATTTATACCTGAAATATGCACATTTTTCGAACAAAACATAGATTTATTGAATAACATGTTATAAGACTGTCATCTGATGAAGTTGTTTCTTGGTTAGTTTGGTTGGTTCTTGGTTAGTTAGGTTGGTTTTGTGCATGGTACCTGTGCTGTGAAAAATGTCTGTCCTTTTTTGTATTTGGTGGTGAGCTAACATAAATATACGTGGTGTTTTCGCTGTAAAACATTTTAAAAATCGGACATGTTGGCTGGATTCACAAGATGTTTATCTTTCAAATGCTGTATTGGACTTGTTAATGTGTGAAAGTTAAATATTTCTAAAAAATATATTTTGAATTTCGCGCCCTGCACTTGAAGTGGCTGTTGTCATATTGTGCCCGGCTTCGGGCTTGCAGCCAGAATTAAGAGGGTGATTTTAGGTTGTCATTGCGTTATTGGTTTAAGTCAGTACACTATTGATAAAAACATTTGCCCACTTTATAATGTAATAACCAATGCATAATGAGCCAAAACTATTACTTTGTGTTAAGCATATTTATTAAATGATCAGCATTTATTACATTATAAATGCAAAAGTTATACAATTATTAGGAGCCCATTACTTTATTGGCAGTTATTACATTATCAGTTGCTACAGGGTTTAAGAATTTACATTTTTTAACTTCAATGCATCAAAGTATCAAAAGAGTCGGAGGTTAATAAAAAATAAATTGTGCTTACCTCATTCATAGATAGGTGAAGTTTTGCTGCAATATGCAACTTTGTGGGCGACCTACACAGAATGTGCGTTATAGATCTGTCAGTCTTATTGAAAGCAAGTCTAAGAAGCAGTAGATCTGTTCTGTGTGCGCTATTTCTATGCTTCCGTTCTTTTCCTTTTGTACACCAATATATTTCACAGCGGTTTAGATGGTTCAATGACTACGTGCTTGTTTTGTCAACAACCAGGAAATGGCAGAACGATTTCTGCATCGTGCATCTTCAAGAGCCCCAACTCTTACTCTAAACAATAACACGCATAGTTACTGCGGTACTGTTTTGGAAAGATAAGGAACGTATCTTTCATATCAGCGAGTTGAATATAGATAAATTACGACACACCTTTATAGGGTTAGTGTACACACACGGCCATATCTCCGTGTTACAGCGCTTGTTTACGGAAGACAGACGGAAGACGTCGCCACCTGGGCTAATTAGCCATCTAGCGTGCAACGAACACCAGTTTGTAAGCTAACAGGAGAGGAAGTGTAGTTCGTCAACTGGAGGCAAGCATTGAATAGATTTGTGCAAAACTGCTACAGCAAGTAGCAATCGTTTTTATTTTAACGTTTATTTCTCGCTGACATAAAAACAAGAGGTATATCACAATGTTTCGAAAACCGTTTCGAAAACGACGATTGACGTTTTTAAACGTTAAAACACAGCGTCGGAATTGTAGTTTACACGGGCGCCAAATGTGGGCGAATGTAATGTGGCTGAAGGGTTTTCGAGATCTAGTCTGCGCTCAGCTCCTTGTTGGAGTTGAGTTAACGTTACTTGGCAACCAGTCCCACTACTCATGATCATAGATTCCTGGAAGTTGTCTTGAAATCCTAGAATGGCACTTAATATTACAAAGACATAAGAAAATTGGCACCAGATCAAATGCATAGCTAGCTATTTGTCAACTACTAAACCTGGCCAATTGTGTTTTGTGCCTGATGACGCCTATAATAGCCTTGAATTTGATAGATGCTTTGTTGCAATCTCTTGATGTGATACATAACGCACAGTGAGTTACTTACTTATCTTACTAGATCATGCAAACTACGTCAAACAAGAGGCCTATGAATTCCACTGCCTCTATTCATCCGTCAATCGGCTGGCTTGAATGCTACACTGTTGCTAGCTAGCAAGTTGACGCAGCTTCTATTTAAAAAGGCGCAACACTCCAGTTTCAGAATTATGTAATAGCTGCCTGGTAAGCAGTATGCGACAGATGGCGACTGACTAGTCTCTTACAGTCATCGTAGAAAGATATTAGAAATTAATACGTCGAATGTGACAAATGTAATACCTTCATTTTGACCTCGGATGGTTTCCAGAACGGTCTCAGTTCCTTGATCAGTCTCAACGCACCAGATCTGTAATCGTTCTCGTCTAATGTGACATCTATTTTGGGTACAGCGGGCGCCTCTTCGGGTACATGAATGTAGTTGGCCATAATGAAAGGTTCAGGCTAAATTGAGAAGAAGTTCACTGTAGGCGGCTGCAAATGCCTTTGTATGAACTATTACTTGGCTGCGGAGGTTAAAAGTCTACTCGCTTCTAATGCGGCAACGCCTCTCAGAAAATCCCACCCATAAAAAGAACTGATTTGCAGTGCATGCTGGGAAATCCGTGACTCACCAATCGCCATCAACCTTCTTATGATGGTCTAAAAGCTCAGCCATTTTGGTAAGGGAGTTAGTCAACCATAGTTCGCCAGTGCTGTGATAATATTTTTATTTTACCTTTATTTTATTGTGTAAAACAATGAATTTGAACCTTATCTGCACTGTATGTTTGTTAGAGGAATGCCAGAAAGTTTTAGAGGCATGATTCCATATTTATTTTAATTTTATTTTTTCACGTTAGTTTAACCAGGTAGGCCAGTTGAGAACAAATTCTCATTTACAACTGCGACCTGGCCAAGATAAAGCAAAGCAGTGCGACAAAAACAAACAACACAGAGTTACACATAATCAAACGTACAGTCAATAACACAATATAAAAAAATCTATGTACAGTGTGTGCATATGTAGAAGAGTAGGGAGGTAGGCAATAAATTGGCCATAGAGGCGAAATAATTACAATTTAGCATTAACACTGGAGTGATGGATGTGCAGATGATGATGTGCAAGTAGAGATACTCGGGTGCAAAAGAGCAAGAGGGTAAGTAATAATATGGGGGTGAGGTAGTTGGGTGTGCTATTTACAGATTGGCTGTGTACAGGTACAGAGATCGGTAAGCTGCTCTGACAGCTGATGCTTAAAGTTAGAGAGGGAGATATAAGACTCCAGCTTCAGTGATTTTTGCAATTCGTTCCAGTCATTGGCAGCAGAGAACTGGAAGGAAAGGCGGCCAAAAGAAGTGTTGGCTTTTGGGATGACCAGTGAAATATACCTGCTGGAGCGCATGCTATGGGTGGGCGTTGCTATGGTGACCAGTGAGCTGAGATAAGGCGGGGCATTACCTAGCATAGACTTATAGATGACCTGGAGCCAGTGGGTTTGGCGACGAATATGTAGTGAAGGCCAGCCAACGAGAGCATACAGGTCGCAGTGGTGGGTAGTATATGAGGCTTTAGTGACAAAACGGATGCCACTGTGATAGACTACATCCAATTTGTTGAGTAGCGTGTTGGAGGCTATTTTGTAAATGACATCGCCGAAGTCAAGGATCGGTAGGATAGTCCGTTTTACGAGGGTATGACTATGTTTGGCAGCATGAGTGAAGGAGTATTGTTGCGAAATAGGAAGCCGATTCTAGATTTAATTAATAGATTTAAGAAGGGCCAAATGTATACAGAATGGTGTCGTCTGTGTAGAGGTGGATCAGAGAATCACCAGCAGCAAGAGTGACATCATTGATATATACAGAGAAAAGAGTCGACCCGAGAATTGAACCCTGTGGCACCCCCATAGAGACTGCCAGAGGTCCGGACAACAGGCCCTTCGATTTGACACACTGAACTCTATCTGAGAAGTAGTTGGTGAACCAGGCGAGGCAGTCATTTGAGAAACCAAGGCTGTTGAGTCTGCCAATAAGAGTGCGGTGATTGACAAGAGTCGAAAGCCTTGGCCAGGTCGATGAAGACGGCTGCACAGTACTGTCTTTTATCGATGGCGGTTATGATATAACCGATATATGATATAATTAGGACCTTGAGCGTGGCTGAGGTGCACCCATGACCAGGTCGGAAACCAGATTGCATAGGGGAAAAGGTACGGTGGGATTTGAAATGGTCGGTGATCTGTTTGTTAACTTGACTTTCGAAGATTTTAGAAAGACAGGGCAGGATGGATATACAGTAGGTCTATAACAGTTTGGGTCTAGAGTGTCTCCTCCTTTGAAGAGGGGGATGACCGCGGCAGCTTTCCAATCTTTGGGGATCTCAGACGATACAAAAGAGAGGTTGAATAGGCTAGTAATAGGGGTTGCAACAATTTCGGCGGATAATTTTAGAAAGAGAGGGTCCAGATTGCCTAGCCCAGCTGATTTGTAGGGATCCAGATTCTTTAGCTCTTTCAGAACATCAGCTTTGGGTGAAGGAGAAGCTGCTAATTAAATGCCAATATGCCAGCATTCCGTTTAAACAATGCAGTCAATCCACAGCCATACACTGGCTGAAATTACATTTACATTTTAGCCATTTAGCAGATGCTATTATCCAGAGCGACTGTTTAACATTTACCAACGGATGGCATCACTGTGCCATCTTACACCCATAACAGCGACTTACAGTAGTGAGTGTACACATTTTAATACTGCTTTTCATACTTGTGTCCTGTGGGAATCGAATGCTGCAAGCGCCATGCTCTACCAACTGAGCTAAATCAGTTGATGAAAGGACTTATTCAAATTGTAAATGCAACAAGTAGGCCTACTGATATTGTATCATATAATAACACTCACAGGTTTCCAAGAAAACAACATTTTAGACATTTGTGTTCTGTTTACTTATATTTTAGAGGCTATTTATACAGAACATGTGTATAAAAGCTTCCTAACTGTATTTATAATTATACAACAATATTTTGGGGTGACAATATTTTTTATACACAATTTCTGATATATTACATGCCTTTTATTTTCCTGCATAAGTAAAAGCAGGAAATGCATCACCTATGCCTCTACTGCCATTCATTCTTTTTAGACTGGTTTGGATTTCTCTCAGACCAAAATGGCTGCCATTTACACTCCATTCTGGAATTTTGAAGGATTATGACATAGCATATAGCCCCTCTAGTAATTTAGTAGGATCTCTATGCCCGCCGCCCACTGACGTTAGTGACAGTGGCGATTTTAGCATGTAAATCATGGTGGGGCAACAAAAAAAAAACGTGGGATGCATGCCAGCAAAGCCACAACGCAACACAACACTAAACAATACATGAATTGACAAACGGTGCCCACAAACGGCCTACATAAAATGTCCCAACAGCAGTCACAACATCTTACCACTGCTACACCTGGCTATCAGTGGAGCCTTGTCTGGCAGCGAAACAGTTTCTTCAGCCTCATTTACATAAACATAGCTGATATGGCTGACTTGCTTAAACAAATGTGGTTTCTAATGACAATTGAGATGTACTAACTATGGCATAAGGGGACGACAAATGGATAAGAGGCAATCCGCCATTTCGATTAAGACATTAATGAGCGAGCTTGGATGGACGTAGTCAATATAACTATTTGTTTAGCACTTTTTAAATGTACAGCGACCGAATTCAGAACATGGGCCATTCTTACAGTGTTTTCCCTGTACACCAAGTCAGAACCATAGGATAAATAAAGGGGGCATATACGCAGACAATGAAAGCTCTTACAATATTCAATGATTACATTTCTCTAAAACAGGTTATAGGCTACATGTGCACCACCAAGTCAGAACAGTAGGCGAAATGAAGAGGGGTAAATAGACCAAATTATTAGGGTGACTGTCAAGGTGTGTATGAAGGCGAAGTCAGGTGCAGGAGAGCAGAGTATAATAAATAAAGCGCACTTTATGATAGTTCCAAACCGGGAGCACAACAAAACAAATGCGCTCAAAAAAACAGAACAGTAAAGTAAAGCGCTAAAGAACATAGCTTGACATGAAAACAATTACACACAAAACATGATGGGAAACAGAGGGTTAAATACAATTATATTGATTGGGGAAATGAAAACCAGGTGTGTATGAAAACAAGACAAGACAAATGGATATATGAAAAATGGAGCGGCGATGGCTAGAAAGCCGGTGACGTCGATCGCCGAACGCCGCCCGAACAAGGAGAGGAGCCGACTTCGGCGGAAGTCGTGACAGTGAATCACATGGGCTATTAACATCTTACTACACAACATACACTTAATATTAATTTCTTAGCTACAGTATACATATCTCATTGGCATATTACACCATTTATGCAGCAGCATACAAAACATTTTTGGACTCAACTTGTTGTACTGTGCTCACTTGAACAGGAAGGTGAACAACAAAGTCTGGCATTCTCTAGATTTATGGTGCTTTCAAAACAACTGGGAACTCAGAAAAAAACAAGGTCGAATCATGATGACGTCATTGATCTTAAGGTCATTGGTTTAGAAAGAGACCGGATTTAAATTCCGAGTTGAATGACCATTGTAAACGTGTTTTCAAATCAAATCAAAAAACTTTATTTGTCACATGCGCTGAATACAACATGTGTAGACCTTACCGTGAAATGCTTACTTACAAGCCCTTAACCAACAGTGCAGCTCAAGAAAGAGTTAAGAAAATATTTAGCAAATAAACTAAAGTCAAAAATAATAAAAAGTATCACAACAAAATAACAATAACAAGGCTATATACAGGGGGTACCGGTACCGAGTCAATGTGCGGGGATACAGGTTAGTCGAGGTAATTTGTACATGTAGGTAGGGGTGAAGTGACTATGCATAGATAATAAACAGCAAGTAGCAGCAGTGTAAAAAACAAATGGATGGGGGGATCAATGTAAATAATCCGGTGGCCATTTGGTTAAATGTTCAGCAGTCTTATGACTTGGGGGTAGAAGCTGTTAAGGAGCTCCGGTACAGCTTGCCGTGCGGTAGCAGAGAAAACAGTCTATGACTTGGGTGACTGGAGTCTTTGACAATTTTTAAAGCTTTCCTCTGACACCGCCTAGTATGTAGGTCCTGGATGGCAGGAAGCTTGGCCCCAGTGATGTACTGGGCCGTACCCACTACCCTCTGTAGAGCCTTACGGTCAGATGTCGAGCAGTTACCATACCAGGCGGTGATGCAACCGGTCAGGATGCTCTCGATGGTGCAGCTGTAGAACTTTTTGAGGATCTGGGGACCCATGCCGAATCTTTTCAGTCTCCTGAGGGGGACTATGTGTTGTTGTGCCCTCTTCACGTCTGTCTTGGTGTGTTTGGACCATGATAGTTCGTTGGTGATGTGGACACCAAGGAACTTGAAGCTCTCCACCCGCTCCACTACAGCCCCATCGATGTTAATGGGGGGCCTGTTCGGGCCGCCTTTTCCTGGAGTCCACGATCAGCTCCTTTGTCTTGCTCACATTGAGGGAGAGGTTGTTGTCCCGGCAGCACACTGCCAGGTCTCTGACCTTCTCCCTATAGGCTGTCTCATCGTTGTCGGTGATCAGGCCTACCACTGTTGTGTTGTCAGCAAACTTAATGATGGTGTTGGAGTCGTGTTTGGCCACGCAGTTCTGGGTGAACAGGGAGTACAGGAGTGGACTAAGCACACACCCCCGAGGGGCCCCAGTGTTGAGGATCAGTGTAACAGACGTGTTGTTGCCTGTCCTTAACACCTCGGGCGGCCCGTCAGGAAGTCCAGGATCCAGTTGCAGAGGGGGTTAGTCCCAGGGTCCTTAGCTTAGTGATGAGCTTCGTGGGCACTATGGTGTTGAACACTGAGCTGTAGTCAATGAACAGCATTCTCACATAGGTGTTCCTTTTGTCCAGGTGGGAAAGGGCAGTGTGGAGTGCGATTGAGATTGCGTCATCTGTGGATCTGTTGGGGCAGTATGCAAATTGGTGTGGGTCTAGGGTATCCAGGAGGATGCTGTTGATGTGTGCATGACCAGCCTTTCAAAGCACTTCATGGCTACCGACATGAGTACTACGGGCGGTAATCATTTAGGCAGGTTACCTTCACTTCCTTGGGCACAGGGACTATGGTGGTCTGCTTGAAACATGTAGGTATTACAGACTCGGTTAGGGAGAAGTTGAAAATGTCAGTGAAGACACTTGACAGTTGGTCCGCGCGTGCTTTGAGTACACGTCCTGGTAATCCGTCTGGCCCCTCGGCTTTGTGAATGTTGACCTGTTTAAAGCTCTTGCTCATATCGGCTACCGAGAGCGTTATCACACAGTCGTCCAGAACAGCTGGTGCTCTCATGCATCCTGCAGTGTTGCTTGTTTATTCACGACTTCCCAGTTGCCTTGAACTCACTGATGTCAAGTTTTCGCAGTTATTAGTTAACAGTTGTTTTGAGCGCCGCACAACTCATGCTTCATTCACAGCATGGGCTTTGTTAAATGTTTATCATTTTAAACTTGGAAAAGAGCACCTTAATCCCAGATTTGGGACCACACAGCCACTCCACTGAATAGCCGGCTAGTGATTTCTTTACAATACTTGAAGTTAGCCACTGTTACTGATTCCTTCCAAACCACTCATTGTTGAATTTGCGATTTCCAACTTGTTGTGTAATGTTTATGTGCAATGGTTGATCAGCACCGATAAGTTTTATCTATAATTTCTCTTCATTATTTCTCTTCATATGACAAGGATTATAAAGGATTTGCCAATAGAATGTCAACTTGATTCATGATGATGACTGCTAGCTAAGATTTTGAAAGTATGATGTTGACATGATCAGTCCAATCAAAGCTACTGTTCATATAACGTGATTTGACGTCATTTTATCTGTGACCAATAACCTTGAGCCATCTTGGATGGGCACTTCTTATGTAACTCTATGGCAGCACCCAAGGAACTAGAATTTTCTATCTCTACCCTTAGACTTGGTGGTGACGTAGTGTCCCCATGAGTGACAGAACAGTGAGCCAATCACGGCACAACGTCCGTATTCTCTGCAGGTTTGCCGCACCACCACAGAAAGCACTGAGCTAGGCTGAAACACCTGTATTTTGGAGCTGCCTTACTACAGGAAACAAAAAAGAGACCATGTTTGTATGCAGCTTTATTAACTCAATGATATATACATTGTTTGCAAACTGATATGTGACACGTATTAATGCCAAAATAACATGCAAAACAGACAAGCCCCCCCCCCCAAAATATATATATTTGTTTTTTTTTTGCTTAAAATGTGGGGCTCAAAATGAATGACGGGTTGCCACTGGTTGGTGATAATTCCTCGGATCATATGATCGTATGTCTGAGCACTTTACTTAATGTACAAAATGTGTTTTCGCCCCCTTGGTTTTGCGCCCCCTCGGGCTCGTGGAGGAGATCTTCGT
The DNA here is from genome assembly GCF_016432855.1 of Salvelinus namaycush. Lineage (NCBI taxonomy): Eukaryota > Metazoa > Chordata > Actinopteri > Salmoniformes > Salmonidae > Salvelinus > Salvelinus namaycush. The sequence goes on from NC_052312.1 coordinate 41,106,378, forward strand.
GGGCTATACTGAGCCTTGTCTTAGGGTAGTAAGTTGGTGGTCTGTTGATATCCCTCTAGTGGTGTGGGAGCTGGGCTTTGGCAAACTGGGTGGGTTTATATCCTGTCCGGGGGTATTGTCGGACGGGGCCACTGTGGCCCCAGACCCCCCCCCCCCCCCCCCCCGTCTCAGCCTCCAGTACCTATGCTGCAATAGTCTATGTGCTGGGGGGCTAGGGTAGGTCTGTTATATCTGGTGTAATTATCTTGTCTTATCTGGTGTCCTGTGTGAATTTAATTCTCTCTCCCTCCCCTCCCAGAGGACCTGAGCCCTAGGACCATGCCTCAGGATTACCTGGCCTGATGACTTCTGGCTGTCCACAGTCCACCTGGCCGTGCTGCTGCTCCAGTTTCAATTGTTCTGCCTGCGACTATGGAACCCTGGCCTGTTCACCGGACGTGTTACATTGTCCTGGACCTGCTGTTTTTGACTCTCCCTCTCCCTCTCCCTCTCTCTCTCTCGCTCTCTCGCTCTCTCTCTCGCTCTCTCTCTCTCTACTGCAACTGCTCTCTCGAACACTGAGTGCTCGGCTATGAAAAGCCAACTGACATTTACTCCTGAGGTACTGACTTGTTGCACCCTCTACAACGACTGTGATTATTATTTGACCCTGCTGATCATCTATGGACGTTTGAACATCTTGAAGAACAATCTGGCCTTAATGGCCATTTACTCTTATAATCTCCACCCGGCACAGCCAGAAGAGGACTGGCCACCCCTCAGAGCCTGGTTCCTTTCTAGGTTTCTTCCTAGGTTCCTGCCTTTCTAGGGAGTTTTTCCGAGCCACCGTGCTTCTACATCTGCATTGCTTGCCGTTTGGGGTTTTAGGCTGGGTTTCTGCATAAGCACTTTGTGACATGTGCTGATGTAAAAAGGACTTTATAAATACATTTAATTTGTTTGCCAGAACCTTCTAAGCCTGGTATGTTATTTACAACATCATAAAGCTCCAAAAGCTTTCTTTGCACAAATTGCACCACTCACACTCCTAATGCTCTACAAATGTCATAGGTTTAATAAAAGATGTCAGTTCTGTCAGTAATAACATTACATTTAGCACATTATAATAAGAGTCTTCGTGATATAGATAAATACAGACAGTAGTGACCAATCATTTGGAGTCTAATATAATTAATCAAATTGTATCACCAGAAAAATTCAAAAATAAACTTTAAAAAAGTAGTTGACAAATTGTACAATTATAGCTATTTCATTTAATTTTACCATCAATGTCATGATCTTGACCATGAAATTAGAACAGGGACAAATATTTTTTAAACAAAACAATATATATATATATATTTTTAATACTTTTTTTATTGACAAATGATTAAAGTCAGGCAAGAACACATATAACATTTCACTGCACCTAACACGTTTATGTGACATCCTCTTCCTGCTACGAAACTCAGGGACTTTTATTTTGAAACGTCGTCGGCGTTCAAGACACCGGAAGTAGACTCCACGTTGCGGAAGCAAGCACAAAACAGCGGCAGCACACACGCTGAAGCAAAATCATCATACGAAGAAAATGGAATTAAATTTGAACAACAAGAAAACAAGCTCACAAGACTTGTTCGCGTGTGGCAACGGAGGAGGTTTGATCCTTTTTCCGAAATTGCTTTCTCAACTGATTTGACAAATTGTACAATTATAGCTATTTCATTTAATTTTACCATCAATGTCCTAGCTACATGCACCAACTCTTAACAACACTGTGTTCCAGTGGAGGCTGCTGAGGGGAGGATGGCTCATAATAATGTCACGACTGAAAAAAACGTGTTTGATACCATTCACTCCATTCTGGACATTGTTATGAGCCGACCTTCTCGCAGCAGCATCCCACTGTTGTGTTCATACTATCAGTGTGGTCAGATGTAACATTTCGGTGTCCATGTACATAGGTCTTCATGACAATCTTCTCCTCAAATCGAAGGGGCCCAAAGCTAGCAGTTCTTTGCAAACCAAGAGGGTCCCAAGAAGTAGTGGTGAGTTAAAAACATTTCTAGCGTTTGTTTGTAGATGGGCTAGGTTCTACAAATAGCCACGTCTTCTGCCAGGGTGCGCTGTTATTCCGTTTCAGGTCATTACCGAGACAGAAACAGAATAATAACAGCACACCATGGTTATTTGTAGATTCTAGCCAATCGAAATGTGTGTATTGCTTGCTAAATATGTTAAGTAGATTGCTACGTGTGTAGTTACAGTTGTATGTAAATGTGTCGTGTTTCAATTATGGACAGACTGCAGAACTTCCTGCCCCAGATGGCCCAGGCCAATGAGAAGCTCAAGTTGCAGATGGAGCAGGCACCTGAGGGCCACTATGACATAGAGAGGGTGGAGGAGTCTGGAAAGGTCATAGAGATGGTGAGTCTAGTGTGGCTGTCTTTTATAGCGAGGGGAAGTGTGACTTCGGAACACCACGAGCAGGCCTATCATATTGTGTAGCCTGAACAGCCGCTAGTGGTCGCTGTTATCTCGGTCCCACTCCAAAAGAGAGGTAAACAGCGACCACTAGCGACTGTTCAGGCTACATTTTGTGGAACAACTGAGCAGAGAAAGGGTCCTTCCAGTTTCCATCAGCTCAATTAAACTGAGACTCTGCGATATGACTTTGCCACAATTAACAGGTTGAGCCTCAGATGAGTGCAACAAGACAATGTGCTTCTGCACGGCTGGGTTTTTTGTCATTCTGCTGCAACATTATAGCTCCCGGGGCAACAACCGTGAAGTTTGGCCTTGTGCTTCGCACTCATAGTTTTTGTGGAAGTCTTCCATATTCTGCTGTTTACTTTGCACATTGCTGACTCTGTCCTTAAACTGCAGGTGAGACGTTGTGCGAGTTCGAGCTGATCACTTTTGTGAAGTCGGGGACCATCGTTGGTCACCGCCTTTCAAAGTGTGTTGCATTATCAGGATAAATATTGTCCGACTTGCACCTACATGTCGACTGCATGAACTTTACAGAAATCCTGTGATTAAAGGTCATCAAGTTTTGACTGCAAGTTTCTGCAGTTGCTCTTCACCAATTTCATCCTGCAGCCATCACCTGCATTGTGGGAGGCTCTATTGTCAACCAATCATTGGGCTGTTTTTGTTTGACTCACGTGAACGTGACCAAGGACGTGATTGAAACAGGAACCAACTTTGCTGCAATTCATGTATACAGTAGATATGTACAAATTGAATGTGATATGAGTCTTTCTCACCAATTGATTGTACAATGTACGCATATATTTTCAGTTTGTGAGTGTGATATGTGGGTTGGAGATGTTTATTTTGACATAAAGAAAAACTTAGCGAAAAAATGGGAGCACAGCCTTGCTGTTGGAAAACCACATTAGTGTCTGACTTTCGGCTTACCATTCAAATGAGCCCATTATGTTGATGGGATAAATTGTGTTATGTCGTTGATGACATTGATTCCCTTGTCTCTCTATCAGGGTGTGTCGCAGGTGGAGCTCAGTAGTTCAGACAGCGACTCAGACAAAGAGACTTCACAGGACAACGACGCCAACTCAGAATCTGAGGAGGAGCGCGCTCACAGAGGAGAACCTCAAACTGCCTGGCAACTACCAGAGGCAGAAAAAGAAGGTTCATATCCAAGTCCTGGAGAAACAAGTGGATTAGGCCGTTATAGGCCTCTAAAGAGACTACTGGGACAGTTGCAGTGTGGAATATTGACATGCGTTGGTAATACTAATCAACTGACGTGGGATCAGTTCTCCTTCTCCAAGCCCTTTTCATAACCATTATGAGTGAAAGAATAAGAACTTACCGTAGGAAGGTGAGGAGATGGTCCTGGAGGGCTAATGGATTAACAGTGGATGGAGACCTGCTGCAGTGAGGGATAAAGGGGACACTGGTGTCTACATAGGAGGGTGTCTGTACTATAAGGGCCAAATATCATGTGTCAACAAGTGTTTCAGTGCTATTTGAGCCATAATGAGATGGGGACTAAGCATTGAGTGCCTTCTCATGCATGTGCAGTAAGAATGTGCCTTACATCATTTCCTGTTTATCTGATGACCATAGGATACTTGTAAGGTTGACGTTCATAGTGGCTTGATGGTTCATTGATGGCAGAGAAAGACCTATCTGTATTCAATCCATTTTCAATAGACCATTTTCATATTGTTTGTGTACATTTTTAAATACGATTTATCACTAGCATAGATAATCAAGGCTACATTTGAATTATTTAAGCAGAACTGTTTGTCTGAATTTCTCATCTTCAACACCAAATGCTTTATATCTGTCTGCTTTGTTTTTATGAATAGTCCTAGTCCCAGCATTATGTTACAGTTGGTCACAAGGTTTGTGAGCTGTGAAGTCTTTCCCAGATCATTTTTTTCCTGAAACAAAAAGTACTGAAGCCGTGTACTGTATTTCATAAGTGTATGAAATCCAAGGTTGTTGTGTGGTTGTGAATGACACAGCATACACAAACGCTCGTGTTTAAAAGGGGTGAACTCTGGGATGCTGGCCTTCTATGCAGAGTTCATCTGTCCAGTGTCTGTGTTCTTTTGCCCATCTTAATCTTTTCTTTTAATTGGCCAGTCTGAGATATGGCTTTTTCTTTGCAACTCTGCCTAGAAGGAAACCACAAATGCTGATGCTCCAGATACTCAACTAAAGAAGGCCAGTTTTATTGTTGCTTTAATCAGCACAACAGTTTTCAGCTGTGCTAACAAAATTGCAAAAGGTTTTTCTAATGATCAATTAGCCTTTTACAATGGTAAACTTGGATTAGCTAACACAACGTGCCATTGGAACACAGGAATGATGGTTGCTGATAATGGACCTCTGTACGCCTATGTAGATATTCCATTAAAAAATCAGCCGTTTCCAGCTACAATAGTCATTTGTAACATTAACAATGTCTACACTGTATTTCTGATCGATTTGATGTTATTTTAATGGACAACATGTGCTTTTCTTTCAAAAACAAGCACATTTCTAAGTGACCCCAAACTTTTGAACGGTGGTATATGTTGGAAGACAAACAATACTGTATGTACCGGGGCTGGTTTTTGCACAAGGTTCGGAGGAGAATAGTCTCTCACATCTCCATAGAGACCAGATTTCCCTGTAGTTTTCAAAATGCTAATTGAAAATGGCACATAGGATGAAAATATATTCTTGAACGTATACTTTCTTAGTGTTAGCCGTTGTATTCGTATATCAACACTAGTCTTTCAAAGGTAGTTTATTTAATATTCTATTTAAATTAATATATATATTATTTACTAAAAACAATCTGCAGTTTCTACATTATTTTTGGACTTATAAATTGATATGTACTCATTGATTCTTGAATATACCTTAGAGATGCTTAATGAGCTTAGTTCAACTGTCGTACCCCATCATAACCCCAAATATAAGCTTTTTCTACTTCATCTTTTGTGAACAAAACATGGTTAACTATAATGTTGATGTCATGGAAGGTCAGTCCTTGCATCCATAGCTCTGTCTATACATTTGAGAGTAGTTACATTTCTTCAGCCCCATCCCTCAGTTCTTTTTACCAAAACGGGCAGGTAGGTTGGTGTGCTTTAAAAATGCATAATCTAGTGTTGTAACCTACAGTGCTCCTTTTCTGACAGAAATACAATGTCAAAAAAATATCAAATTATTCTGTGTGTTTTCTTTTGTTATAAAATATTTACAAATAACAATTTAACTAAGGGAGTTGTGGATATCTTCAGCAGAAGTGTGGCACCTAACATTGCTGAGCATACGAATTTGACATACGAATTTGAACCTGCATGCTTGAGCTAAAATGAAATGTTGCAAAAAATGTGTGACTGACAGAGCAGGAGGAGATTGCCTGAAGCGCTCGGCTTTTGAAAAGCAAAACGTTCTTTCATGATGAGCGGAGGAACCGAAACCTTAAACTCAAAGTGAAGGGGTGTTGATCCAGACGAATCCACCTTGGCTCTGGAATACTGAAATCCACCTCTGCGTTTGATATGTGCGATTTTCCTTTTGTAACTTTGGGGAAAACCGCCTGTGTCCATGATGTGTCCGTAATGCAAGTTCCCAAACAGAATGCTCAAAACTGTTGGCACCTTGAGACGAGGTCGTGGCAGAGGGTAGGCTACACATCAAAGGTCTCCTCTCTCACACACACCTGCTGTTAGGAAAGCGGAGCTGGACTCCTGATCGAGACTGACTGGTGAGTCGTGATCAGGTGGATTGATTGATCAGTCGTTGTTACAGTTTATTAGGCTGCCTTAGTACTCCACAGTCACTGCTTTGGTCCTGAGGTATTCGTTAAGAGCATCCTCTCCTGCCGACAGAACCGAAGCACAGTTAATCGGTCAAACTCAAATCAAGCATGTTGGGCTCGCAACAAAGCTTCTAGGCTCATTTTCTTTGAACTCTGGACTATGTTTCAAGAAAAAGATAAATAGATTTCCATGTATTTTCCATTGTTTATCACAGACCACCAACTAAAAATCAGTATACAATATGATCCACATTCCAATATGACCGTATCCAACATGAAACCCCTTGCCTAATGATTACATGATTAACCCCAGACTCACCAAGGTCTTTGCCGAAGCCGGACTGTTTAAAACCGCCGAACGGCGATGCCACGTCGGTCTTGTTGTAAGTGTTGACGAACACGGTCCCGGCGTCCAGCCTATCGCTCACGTACATGGCCTTGTTGATGTCGCGTGTGAACACGCCGGACGCCAGGCCGAACTCGGTGTCGTTGGCTCTGTTTAGCACGCCATCTATGTCACTGCAGGTCAAAAGGAGAAAAGGGATGTTGGGAACCACACACAGCTCTATTACTTGGGTCTGTGATGAGGAAAGGTTCTCTCTTTAGAAGACTGAGGAGACGTACCCGTCTTTGAACTTGGACACCACCATGATGGGGCCAAAGGACTCCTCTTTGGCGATGAACATGTGATCCTCCACGTCTGTGAACAGTGTGGGCTCCATGAAGAACCCTGGAGAGAAACCACATAGTGAAGTTAGCAATGATGATGGTGGTTGGCTGAAACGTTGCATTACAGTGGCCTCCAATTGTGTTGTACTGTACCATCAGTATTCACTAACCAGTCTTGTGTTACCAACTATTGCGGTACATATACTATTATATCCTACGTATTCTTCAGATATACTACATATTCTATCCACATACTGTCCATAATGTCTATACATCCCATCATATATATATACATATATACTCTGACAATGCTAATATTTCTATATTCCTTAATTCCATTATCTTACTTTTAGATTAGTTTGTATTGTTGTGAACTGTAAGATAATACTGCACTGTTGGAGCTAGGAACACAAGCAATTCGCTACACCTGCAATAACATCAGCTAAATACTGTATGTGTATGCGACTAAAACAACTTGATTTTTGATTTTAAACGCAGGTTATTCTACTGTAGCTACTTTGGTAGGAGTGCATACTGTGATACTAAGAGGGGCCTATAGTATTGAAAAGACACTGCTTCAAAAGTGTTTACCTGGCCTGTCCACCTGTTTGCCCCCGTACACCAGCGTGGCGCCCTCCTTCATGCCCACCTCACAGTACTCCACCAGCTTTTCCATGTGGGCCTTGTGGTTCTGGGGCCCGTGGTCCGTGGAGCGGTCCAGAGGATCACCCACTTTCATCTTCTTTATCTCCTCCAACTGATGGGGTGAAGAGGAGGGGAGACAGAGGAAGAGGAATGCAAAGGCTATGATGAGGAAAAGGATCTTGAGAGACCCTTGAGCTACGCTACACGGAGACTCAGTTGTTGTGGGGTGAAGGAAACGGAGGAAGGGAAGGAAGAGGAGAAGTGTATTGTGCGTTTTGGACTCTTGTGGGAGGGTTCAGGATACTCACCACTCTCCTGATGTACTCGTCATGTATGGACTCCTCCACGAACAGGCGTCCAGCAGCGATGCAGTTCTCTCCTTTGTTGAAGAACACAGAACTCATACCCTGCAGAAAGGGAGATGGAGGGGAAGGGAATATGACAAAAATAAGAGCAGGTTCTCTTTTCCTTCTGTTTTAGTTACTCTCTCTTTTCTTTCCCTCCCTCTCTCACCATGCGCACAGCCTTGTCCATGTCACAGTCGCTGAAGATGATGAGTGGAGACTTCCCTCCTAGCTCCAGAGAAACCTTCTTCAGGTTACTCAGCGCACAGCTGCAACAGGAAATGACACGTGAGCCTGAGCAGGAAGTAGCCCAATATCACCATATCAGGAATAACTGGGGTCCCAGCCCCCTACTGTACCTTTTCATGATCTGTTTGCCGATAGGGGTGGAGCCTGTGAAGCCCAGTTTACGGATGTCAGGGTGGTCAGACAAGCGCTGTCCCACCATCCCACCTATTAGAGAGATGGGGGATAGGGAGGTAGAGAGAGAGAAAGGGGTGAGAGGGTGGCAGGGGAAGAAAGGGTAGTAGAGATGAGGGAGAGAGGGTGGTAGATGGGGAGATGAGTGAGAGAAACAGAAAAATAAAGATTAGAATCAAAAACCTTATCTAATAAGATCTCCTGGAGGACCTCTCCCTTCCCACAAGCTCTTGCTCCCTTGTGTCCTGTTACCTGAGCCAGGAACGATGTTGATGACTCCCTTGGGAATGCCAGCCTTCACAGTCAGCTCAGCAAACTTCAGGGCTGACAGAGGAGTAACCTTTTGGACGAGAGCAGAGAGCGAGTGAAACATGTTCCTTGATGTGGACACGGGGAAACTCTTCAAGTGAATCAAATGACATCTGATATTCACATATGTGGTTCAGCAATGTGCAGTGCTAGAGAGGCTATTTTAACACGTCGGCCTGCAGAGAAAGGTTACGTTAGGTGGAGTTGTGCGTGACAGGTAGGGTCGTGTGTGACTGCTGTGTTACATAAGTTGTTCACCTGCTGGTATAAAATCTACGACTGAATCTGTTGTAACGTATGCAGGTGTATGTTTTCTCACCTGTGCAGGTTTCAGGACCAGTGTGTTTCCAGCTGCGAGGCAAGCGGCACTCTTCCATGCCAGCATCATGAGTGGGTAGTTCCAGGGAATGACGATGGCGCACACACTGGCACCCAGGAAACACACAACACTCACCGTGAGCAGGTGCCACAGGTCAGCCAAAAGCAGTGGTTACTACAACCAATACTCAAACTAAAACCACTACTCATGAATCATGTTCATATCGAAATGCATATTGATATTTCCTAGTAGAGTTGTATCACATGTGAACTCTGACCCCTTACCCCAGAGGTTCCTTCTTGGTGAAGGTCAGATTGCGATTGGGCCTGGCCTGGTTGATGGGTATCGTCTTGCCCTGTAGCAGACAGGATATAATAGAAGATATCCTTAGACTACTAGATTACTGAAAAAGATTGAGACAACTAGGTCAGGATTTGGCAAACAGGGACATGTGAATGAAAAAGAAGTGGAGCCAGTTTCATCATACAAAACATCTTTATATTTCACATATCTGGCCCATGCAGGTGAAACTGTACCTGGATCTTGTCGCACCAGCCGGCGAAGTAGCGGAAGGTCTGGATGGACATGCCTACGTGGGTCTTCAGGGCCAGGGTGTAGACAGCTCCAGAGTCTATGGACTCTATGGTGGCCAACTCCTCCTGGTGCTCCTCCATAAGGTCAGCCAGCCTGGTAGGGTGGGGAGGTCAACAAAAGAGATGGAGGTAGGGTTCACTGGCAGTCTTTGTCCTCAAAATATATTATTGTTGTATAAATGGATATAAATCTGCACTATTTAAACAAGTTCCCTGATAGTAACTATACTCCATAATGAGTCGAGGCAGATCTCCACCAGGCCTCTAGGAGGCGCTGTAGGCTTGGTGCTCACTTGTACAGCAGGGTGCCACGATCTCTAGGGTTCATCCTGCCCCAGGGGCCAACCTCAAAGGCCTCTTTGGCTGCTGCTACCGCCCGGTCCACATCTCCCACTGACGCGTAGGCTACCTTACAGATCACCTACGGAAAAGGGTTAACATTTAATGATCTCTCAATACAATAATGTCCACGAGTATGTATGTCAGTGTGTATGTGAGAGTGTATATCTAAGTATGATAGATGAGTAATAGTAGGATGTGTGTGTGTGTTCAGGCGTATCTGTTTAGCATTACAACTCACAGAGCCATCGGCAGGGTTGATGGTATCGGCGGTCTTGCCGTTCTCTGCGTCCTCAAACTTGCCATTGATGAAACACTGCCAAGGCATCTTCACCGTCATGTTGTTGACGTCTTTAGTAGCCTGGGAACCAAACCATGACAGTGGCATAACATTACACGTCAAAGACAAATTACAGATCCAGCTGTGTCTTATAAACACGTGTATATGTGTGTCATACAAACGCTTGACAATACAAGTGGAAAGTGAGTGGGAAACAGTGTTTCTCATCATCATCAATAGTAACATCATCTCAAATCAAACTTTATTTGTCACATGCGCCGAATACAACAAGTGTAGACTTTACCGTAAAATGCTTACTTACAAGCCCTTACAAACCAACAGTACAGTTCAAGAAAAGAAGAAAAATATTTACCAAGTAACACAATAAGAATAACAATAACGAGGCTATATACAGGAGGCACCGGTACCGAGTCAGTGTGCAGGGGTACAGGTTAGCTGAGGTAATTTGTACATGTAGGTGGGGGTGAAGTGACGATACATAGATAATAAACAGCGAGTAGCAGCAGTGTACAAAAGGGAGGGGGGTGGAGGGTAGAAACTGTTCAGCAGTCTTAGAAGCTGTTCAGCAGTCTTGTTCAGCAGTCTTATGGCTTGGGGGTAGAAGCTGTTGAGGAGCCTTTTGGTCCTAGACTTGGCGCTCCGGTACCGCTTGCCACGTGGTAGCGGAGAGAACAGTCTATAACTTGGGTGACTGGAGTCTCTGACAATTTTATGGGCTTTCCTCTGACACCGCCTATTGTATAGGTTCTGGATGGCAGGGAGCTTGGCCCCAGTGATGTACTGGGCCGTCCCCACTACCCTCTGTTGCTCCTTACGGTCAGATGCCGAGCAGTTGCCATACCAGGCGGTGATGCAACCGGTCAGGATGCTCTCGATGGTGCAGCTGTAGAACTTTGAGGATCTGGGGACCCATGCCAAATCTTTTCAGTCTCCTGAGGGGGAAAAGGTTTTGTCGTGCTCTCTTCACAACTGTCTTGGTATGTTTGGACCATGATAGATCGTTGGTAATGTGAACACCAAGGAACTAGAAACTGTCAACCCGCTCCACTACAGCGCCATCGATGTTAATGGGGGCCTGTTCGGCCTGCTTTTTCCTGTAGTCCACGATCAGCTCCTTTGTCTTGCTCACATTGAGGGAGAGGTTGTTGTCCTGGCACCACACTGCCAGTTCTCTGACCTCCTCCCTATAGGCCGTCTCATCATTGTCTGTGATCAGGCCTACCACTGTTGTGTCGTCAGCAAACTTAATGATGGTGTTGGAGTCGTGTTTGGCCACGCAGTCGTGGGTGAACAAGGAATACAGGAGGGGACTAAGTACACACCTGAGGGCCCCCAGTGTTAAGGATCAGTGTGGAAGATCTGTTGTTGCCTACCCTTACCATCAGGATCCAGTTGCAGAGGGAGGTGTTTAGACCCAGAGTTCTTAGCTTCGTGATAAGCTTCGTGGGCACTATGGTGTTGGCTGAGCTGTAGGCTGAGCTGTAGTCAATGAACAGCATTCTCACATAGGTGTTCCTTTTGTCCAAGTGAGAAAGGGAAGTGTGGAGTGTGATTGAGATTGCGTCATCTGTGGATCTGTTGGGAAGTATGCGAATTGGAGTGGGTCTAGGGTGTCCGGGAGGATGCTGTTGATGTGAGCCATGACCAGCCTTTCAAAGCACTTCATGGCTACCGACGTGAGTGCCACAGGGCGGTAATCATTTAGTCAGGTTACCTTTGCTTCCTTGGGCACAGGGACTGTGGTGGTCTGCTTGAAACAGGTAGGTATTACAGACTCGGTCAGGGAGAGGTTGAAAATGTCAGTGAAGACACTTGCCAGTTGGTCCACGCATGCTTTGAGTACACGTCCTGGTAATCCATCTGGCCCAGCGGCTTTGTGAATGTTGACCTGTTTAAAGGTTTTGTTCACATTGGCTACCGAGAGCGTTATCACAGTCATCCAGAACAGCTGGTGCTCTCGTGCATGCTTCAGTGTTGCTTGCCTCGAAACGAGCATAAAAGGCATTTAGGTAGGTTAATCTTAATCGTATGTCATACATTTTATTTTCCAATGATTGCACGTTAGCAAGAAGAACGGATGGCAGTGGGAGTTTCTCGCTCACCTACGGATTCTCAGAAGGCTGCCCGATCTGCGTCCCCTTTTCCTATGTCTTTTCTTCACGCAAAAGGCGTGGATCTGGGCCTGTTTCAGTGAAAGCAGGATATTCTTCTCTCGGGCTCGTTAAAGGAAAAGGTTTCTTACAGTCCTCTGTGAGTAATCTTAGTTCTGATGTCCAGAAGTTATTTTCGGTCATAAGAGACGGTAACTTTTAACTTATGTACACAATAAGTTAAAAAATAAGTTACACAAAATGCAAAAAAACTAACAAAATAGCACAATTGGTTGGGAGAATGTAAAACGTTAGCTATGTTCTTCAGCGCCATCTGTGCTCTGTATGACTAGCCTGGTCTCAGATCAGTGTGTACTGTCTTGCCAACTCCTTTGGTCATTAATTGTGGTGTCTTGCCAACTCCTAAGATCATTGTTGCACAACTGACCATAGGAGTCGGCAAGACAGCACAAACTGATCTAGGACCAGGCTACTGTATGACAGTTGTTTGTCTGACTCACATAGTCGATGACCATCTCCTCCTCCTGGTCCTCTCCCCTCAGCCTTCTCACAAACATCTGGATGAAGTCCTGGAAGGTGGTGGCCATGTACACATCCTCATTCTGCAGCTGCAACCCTACACACTTCTGCTTGATCTCCTCCACTAGCCTGGGGAGAAGATGGGGTTATAGCGGGGTCATAGTGAAGTAATGTCAGGTCATAGGAGAATATGTCACTCAGGTACAATGGGGCCAACTAGAGTCACAAAAGTCACCATGATGATTAAAAGCCGATCACTGCTAATAAAATATATAACAAAAAAACTCTAGGTCAAGTGAGGGAAATGAAGGGTTAAACCAGGTCAATGCCAGTGAAAGCATACACTCACCTGACCACGTCCATAGAAGCAGCTCCTGACTTGAAGAAGTCTGTGGTTTCCTCGATGGCAGCAACGTTGCTCAGAATGCCTTTCCAGATGTCCTGGGGTGACAACACACTGAATCAGTGGCGCTAACTGAACAGCTTCTATCTGAATCATGCATTTGCAACATGGTGGTATACTAAGTAACAGATTCTGTTGTAGTAGTGTCAAACTGTCACACATGGCTACGTGGAAGCCTTCAGAGATACAATGAGAAACGTACTCGTATCTCCTCTGCCATCTTCTTCTCGTCATCAGTCAGCTCCACGCTGGCGGTGTCTCCTGAAGAGAAGTACTTAGCAGCAGAGATCATCTTCCCATCCTCAAACTGCAGGTTCTTCACCATCAGCTGTGGAGGAACCAGAGGAGGAAGAGGGTGAGGAGAGGGAGAAGGAGGAGAGGCAACACATAGTTAGGCCTGAGCTATGTCTTAATGACTAAACTGGAAAAATCATTCCCGAAATAAACATTAGAAGCCATCGGAGGTTTATAGATATAGTGCTCTGTTACAGCACAGGTAATACAGTTAACAGGGTTGCCACTAGACACTTGCCTGTACATTTCCCTATTCATTTCCCATTGATCTCATTTTCTGTGACTCACCGCTTTGCTATCTGACCCGTACAGAACCAGCCCGTTCTTGGTGACGACACCAGGCTGGGACGCTCCCTCTATCTCCAGGGGCTGACCGGCTGGCACCGACTCTCCCAGCATGGACGACCCGTACAGAGTCACAGTCTAAGGAGAGAGAGGACATGGGTTCGATTGACATACTGCCAATGAGACAGACAGACACACACACACAGTAATAAAGAAACAGAACATTAGACACTACGTACAGTTCATACATACACTGTAAATGTAAGTGTGTGTGCAAGTGTGCAAGTGTGTGTTTTTGGGAACGCACCTGACCATCAATGACCGCCCACGCTCCGGGGACTTTGTCGTGGCCACGGATCCAGTTGTGGATAGCCTCTGCCGGCTGGGCTAGGTTGACCTTGAGGACAGACAGAAGATGGGTGAGTAAGAAAATCGTCCTTTTCAGACACTTCTTTCCTTGGTTTCTAGGAACCAGGGGGAGGCCAAACAGTTGGCTGCCTATTATGCAACACTTAGAAGAGGGACCTTAAAAATAACCCCTCACTCCCTCCTCGCCTTAAGAATGTTGGCCAGTGCTATAGGCTCTAGTAAGTTAACACTCCCCACCCCCTAAAACCCCTCAAACCCTACCCCCTCCTTCTACAGCCCCTCCTTCTACAACCCCTCATCCCATTACTGGCCCTAGTACATCACCCTCTCGCTAAACAGGACTTTTCCAAACTGAGTAATGAATGGACGTAATGTGGAATAAAATGGCTACAAATTGAGCAACATCAAACTGCCATAGTAATTTGAGCAGAAAAGTGACAGGACAGGACATTATTTGAATGTTTATTTCCCAACATGATATTTGACTTAGTTTCCTTCATTCCCTACAAACAGCCTTAACCAGGTGACCCTGTTTCACACACCCACATTCAGTATCTCACCTTGGAGTTGGACTTCTTCTGGATACCCTCGTAGCTGGCCCCCTCCTCTGTCTGGGGGACGCGTGGGGCCTTCCCATCAGCGATCAGCTGCACTGACTCCACCTGCACCACAGGAATACACCAGCCCCCAAGCAATGTCAGTGTGTTGCGTGTTACAGCTGTGGGACTGTGATATGTTTTATCCTGATTGTGATCGGAGGATGGACAGATGGAGATGGTGGTGTGTTGCTATGGTTACCATGGCCTTGATGCCCTCTGGAAAGAGGAAGCGATTGTAGAGGGAGTCCACCGTGTCGTTGGGTTCCACAGGACACTCTCTCTGGAGCAGGATGGGACCGGTGTCCAGACCGTCATCAGCCCAGAAGATGGAGAACCCAGCCTTCTTATCCCCCTGGATCAGAGTCCTGAGGACACAGGACCAGGTCAGACACAGAACCAACGTCAAGCATAGAACCACGGTCATTCATAGAAACAGGGATGTACCCAGAAACAGGGTCATACATGGAACCATATGGAGCAGGCCACTCATGGAATCAGGTCATGCATAAAACCAGGAACTAAAACGTGACAAAGCTATTAGCTGGAAAAGAGTAGGCTACATGAAAAGTGCAATAATGTTAATATAACCATCTGTGTGTTTTCACACACACACGGTCACGGTTTTCAGTGAATTTATGTCAATCACGAAGCTCATCTGCATTTCCTGCAGAGCAGGAAAATTCTCAGCAACAAAAGAGTGATCAAATTAAGATTCTACACCTGTAGTACAGAGCGAGAGAAAGCCAGACTTTTCCATAGAGCCCACTCACATGTAGGTTAAAGAGCCAAGTCAGACACAGATCAGTGTCAAATATAGGCTAAATCCACATAGCTGTTCACACACAGAGACGGCCATAGACACACACACACACGCCCCGAACACAGATAACAGGAACCGAGAATAGATAAGGGTAGGAAAAAGATAAGGCAAACTGTACTCAGCCAAACACATTACAAAAAGTTCATCCCCAAACCAGACCAGTTAGATAGCACCTCTCACTCCTGCTCAGCTCTCCAGCAGGTGTTTAACTATATGGGCAAGGCACACACTAAAGACTTTACACTGGTCATGGCTACGTATTGACAACAGCTGAAATGACCACATGTGCCTCTGCACTTGACCGTCTCCATTCACCACACACACCCTACCCCACACGCCTATAAACCTTAATCCTCACACTATCTTAACCCTTTCTTTCTCCCCTCCCTCCCTCACCAGTTGATGGCGGAGGCCCCGCGGTGCAGGGGCAGGATGGAGGGATGGTAGATGATGGAACCGTGGGCCGGGTGGTCGATCACGTTCATGGGGATGAACTGGGAGCAGAAGGGCATGACGTTGAGCTCCGCCCCCACCGCCTTGTAGGCCTCCACTACTTCCGGGATGGGCTTCCCTTTGACACGCCACCGCGGGAACTTAAAGACTGGCGTCCCGTCCTTCTCCGCCACTACCGCTGGGGGGAGAGAAAGGTTGGGGGAATTGTAGACAGAACATTTCTATATTTTCTTTCTTAATTTAAAAACGAGTTTTTACTTTTGTACAGTATACAGTATGTGACTGTGTATCTCAGTTTATCTGTGTGACCGTTATCTGTGTGAGCTGGGTGTGCGTCAGGGTTCATTCTGAATTGAGTTGCGAATTGCTCTTTCATTTCAATTAAATTCTTGAATTTGAATTGGCCACACCCAACATGAAGCAGAATTTGAATCAAATTTGAATGAAAGGAAGTAGAATTTAATTAAATGAAATTCAAATGGATTATTTATTCTACACATTACCATAGTAATGTTTATTTTGATATCATGCATGGTTAGTTACCAGTACCATAAGGTTGAAACATTTCATTTTTAAACTCATTCTCAACAATTTCAAATAATTAGTGGTCTGGACAAATTCTAAGATCATGTTGTGGGTTGTCTATAATAATTCATAATTCCCTTAGTGTTTTTAAATATTAGAAAAAAAAATTGTAATCAAACTAATATTTGAAATGGTATGTGAATTCTTTGCATTAATAAGTAGCATATCCTGTTGATAAAAGACTACTCATATGAATGAGACTTTCATGTTTCATGTCTCAGTTGAGTTGCTTTGAATTAAATTCAAATCAAATTCTGCTTCCTGTGGCCAATTCAAATTAAATTCCAATTCACTGTTTAAATTGAATTAAATTCCGAATTGACACCAACTCTGGTGTGCGTGGGGGTTCCGGTCTTCCCCAGTTCCAACCAGTTCCAGGGCACAGCCTGCTCTACTACCCTACTAGGGTTATGGTTACATGAAACCCACACTTTGGCCCCACCTGCTCCACACAAATTAAATTACACACACACGCTGATGGGAGGGGTGGGACAGGACAGGGAGCTGGCCTAGGGGCACACGGTCCGTCTCAGAGTGAGTGCGTGCACCGGTGTGTGTGTGTGTGTGGTAAAGGCCACATGGAGCTGTTGGCCTCATCCAGCCAGCTATGCTAATCTGGGTGCTAAGCATGGTAGTAGCCTCGTAGTAATGCTTTATAAGAAGGCCATGCTTTATGCCATGGCAATAAGTGAAGTGTTAGAGGCTGTTTGACTCACAGACGGTTAGGCTAATAGTGCCATTTTCGGTTTACCATTCAACGCTACGTTCGAGTGATGCGCGGGCATCCTGACATCAAAAAGCTCTGTAGCAGCATAGCTAAAGCTGATGTCGGGACCTTGACAAACTTAAAAGCGAGTGAGTGATGACCATGAAAACACACAGGACTGGTTGCTATAGCTATTTTCAACAAGTATATTATTCTTCTGGCTTTATCTAACTCTATTGTTCATATTTTACCTTGACTTGCTAGCT
Source organism: Salvelinus namaycush (assembly GCF_016432855.1). Lineage (NCBI taxonomy): Eukaryota > Metazoa > Chordata > Actinopteri > Salmoniformes > Salmonidae > Salvelinus > Salvelinus namaycush. The sequence goes on from NC_052312.1 coordinate 41,123,998, forward strand.
TGCTTGTTAACTTGTACAAGCTGAAGTTGCATGGGATCATATCCACTGCTAGGTAAACAAAGAGGTTTCTGATGACGAACTGTGCATGCAACTTTTCATGTGACATTACATCATCATTACACTGTCATTACACATCATTACACATTACACAATGTAAACATTACACAATGTAAACATTTACACAGTAGGCAAAAAACACCCACAATCAAACCATCTGCTCGGTAAAAACTTTGCCTCAGGCTAATAACAGGCAAATCAAATGTGAAACAATGTTTTACTTAAATGTTTGACCATATTGTGTAACAAGGTTTCCTTTACAGTACCTGTGTCCAGCAATTCAGGCCCTGACAGGTCTCTGGACCAGAGGTCCTCTGCCAGATCAACTCAACGGGAATGTTATTTTTACAGGGATGCCCAAAAAAATCGTAATAACACAGAGGTCTGTTTCCCTAGCCAAACGGCAAAAATCTCTCAATCCTGTGCCAAGAACACAGTGGGTCGCTGTATAACCTCACTGCAGAGCAGAGGAGGCTGGTAGGATGAGCTATAGGAGGACGGGCTCATTGTAATAGTTAGAATGGAATAAATGGAAGAGTTAAACACGTGGTTTCAATATGTTTGCTGTGTTTGATACCGTTCCATTCCAGCCATTACAATGAGCCTGTCCTCCTATAGTTTCTCCCACCAGCCTCTTCTGCTGCAGAGTCAGGCTGAACTGAAGTTAGTCCCAATTACCCTGATTTAGCCTAACAGGGTTTGGTCAGGGGTGTGTATCTCCCCTGTGTGTGGTTGTTTGTTTGCCTAGCAAGGACGCAGTGACGTTAAACTACGGATATTGTCCCATCTAGTCAGTTAGCCTCTCTATAGAGAGAGAGAGAGGATAGAGCAAAGCAGAGATAGAATGAAGAAAGAGAAAGGGGGAGAAACACAGAACAGGGACCCTTGCCGTCCCAGCTGATGCATTATGGATGCATTATGCATCATATCAAACCAGGGCCTCTCCCTACTAAGGCAATGGGCTCACAGTCCTAACGCTAGGCATAAAGGCCTGTCTTTGTACAGGAGCCTTAGAGTCAACACGGATCTACCTCCCTCACTGACAGAGTCAGTCCTCTCCTGACCCAGAGAGACCCAGGGATAAAGGGGCTTCCGCCTCAGATTATCAGGGTAACCACTGAAGCCGTTACATCTCATTTAGAAAAGTGACTGGGAGTAATCATTTACACAAACTCCACTAACTCAGTTAGACCGTGGGAGTCAGAGAGGACGGACTGGATCTTGACTGAGGCCATGCAGATGGTAACAATGTAAAGAGGGGGCCATGCTCTGGTGAGGATGCAAGCATGCCACTTCCATAAAAGCTTTGCTGCAATATTCATTCACTGAGTCATGATAACTTGTTCCCCTCCAAAAAAGAGGGCATGAGGAAGAGAAGGAAATAATGGAGAAGAGAGAAAGAGAGACTCCCCCTCCAGTCATCACCAGTGTGTCAATACTTACCCAGAGGGTCTGCCTTGCCATCCCTATCTGGCACAGTGAACACACCCACCACCCTATGGCCCTGCTTCCGTAGGTTGGTGTACACTTCCTGTCCAAACAGGCTCTGACCAATCAGAGCCAGTCTCAGCTTATTTTGGTAATAATTCTGGAGGAGGCAGGAGATAAGAAAGAGCATGTGAGTTAGAGTGGTAAAAACTCTTTCTGACACATGAGAATAGCCTATACTGTACTGGTGGGCTTTAAGAACAAAACACATATATTTTCCCCATATCCCTCAGGCTTTGAACCAATATGACCGACTACTGATGGAGACAAACTCCAACTTTCAATTGGACCATACCCATGTCCATGACCAATATTCAGTTTCACTTCTAACATCCCTCGTGTTGAGTATACATAGGCATTTTGTAACGTTGAAAAGCATTTATACTCTGTCCCTCTCCAATACTCTTCCCTCTCCATTGCCAAGTTTTTTTTAGGAGTTTCTGGCAGCCAGACTGGCCCAATGGGCAATAAATCTTGGTCCTCTGGGAGAGAGAGTAGTCTGAAATGCTATTGGCTACAGAGAGCACAACCCCCCTCCAACTAGAATGAATGCTCAAGTATGTTCAAATGAGGCTACTCCAATCAGTGTGTCTGTCTGGAAGTTCATGTGAAAATGGAAAGTTTCAAGTTTCCAATGCCGAAATAGACTAGGAATAAAGTAAACACTATAGCTGTTCATGTGTAATAACGTAATACATGTTAAGACAATGTAATAACCACATAATACATGTTATGACAATGTGTTATTCAATTGTTATAGCCTAATGTAAACAGCTCCTGTGAACGCTTACACCCAGACAGGCATGGTAGGCGAACATTTTCCAGCACTGAGTGACTACCTATCAGCCAGCTAAAACGGCAATGATAAGAGATACATTTCTGCCGTTACATTGTAACCACCTACAGTTGCAGTTTGATATGGGCCGGTGTTGTTTACACAACCATATCGTATCAGTCCCTTTTCCTTGCTAATATCCTGAAAGTAACTTCCATGTCAGTCGAATTATAGGCAGTTCGTTGCGTGTATGTGGATTTCTGGATAGTGTGTTGCTAAGCCGCTCTGTTCAGCTGTCTGTGGTCTCTCTCGTTCAGCTGATGCAACTCCCCACGAACTGTACAATGGAAGTAATTCGTGCAGCGATGGAGACAACGTGCATAACGTGGCAACTGGCAAAGACATGTCTTTCTTTGTATGGTTGTTAGAATACAAATACATAGTACATAATATGAATTCGCCTTTATAGTAACATCTTTACTAATGCTGCATATCAGATATCAAAATAGAGAACTGTCAAGCATGCATCATATTTTGATTAGATTGTAGGCTACTGTGAATGTGCACTGTGCACACCCAGGCATTTACAGATCTGAGACCGAGTCATTCATTCATTGTAACATATGAAGATGACTCGATTTCAACCTGATATATATTAATGCATTAGAACAACAATGACAACATCGTGTGAATCAGCTGGCAAGCAATTAGGATTCTCCATAGCGACAAAGGGAGGGCGGGGGGAGACACAGGGGATCGCGGATGCAACATAAACAATGTTACTTACAGAGCTGGTAGAGAATTTCCTAGTGATTCTGTTCGCTGTCCACAACATGATGGCTGTATTAATTAACACAAATTAAAAAACAACAGAATTAGTCCAACGTGGTCTGGGGACGTGTACGAGCTCCTGATGACACACACACCTGCCTCGCAATGACAGCGGTTCGAGCTAGCCACAGCCAGCTTATACCCGACAACCGGCGTGTGCGCGGGGTACTGGCTACGTGCGCGCTCACGAATCCTACTACTTCAATGAGGCACGTATGTATTTTACATTTGACAGTCTTACTGGCGTTATAGTAAGAATTGCTTTTCGCGATGAATTGTGCGTGCTACCAGTGGAATATCTATGTAATTTTATCAAAAGACCACGAAACCGGCCGGACACGAAGACGCAACATTGATCGACATTCATGTTTAAAAAAATAAAAATAAAAAAACGCGTAACCTTCATCTAGCGCCCCTTTTGAATGGGTTATGACGAGTAGGCTACTATTACATTGTAATTCCATTGTGATCAAATATAAATAGCAGCCATTATGTACTATTTTAGATTGGTGCATTTTATACAAAATGATCTGTATTAGTTTATTTCAATGTTGATCATAATAAAATAATAAAACCACACACACACATCAGTATCATCACAGACCATATGTAACTTTGTGATTGTTTAGTCATTCATTTAATTTCATCCATTCACTACAGGCCCAAAGTCTGGACAGCTTTTCCATCTCAGCAAAACCATCGATGTGTAAACACACTTTGACCTCTGCTGAACACCCTGATGGAAAACTAGAGCAGGGCAGCTCTCTGGATAGTAGTGGAAGGAACCCCAAACATTCACAACAAGGTGCTTTAAACACTCAACAGTTATGCCCTCTCCTGAGTGAAGATTGTGTAACATGAGGAATTATGCATTTGTATTGTTTATGAGTGAGGACAATCGTATCAAGGTGATTTGTTCTGTAATTCAGATTCAAGTTTGTAAAGCAGAATCAATCATAAGTCTCCATTTCAACATACAGTATATTATATCGTCCATTGTAGGCAGACTCAGTTGGTTCAATGTTCAACTGTTAGAACACACCAGTACCTACTCTGTGTTGCCTAGCTATATCAGCGAGAACACACCTGCTGCTGTGACTCCCATAGTGAATGAGCTCTGATCAAACATTCTACCCCCATCCACACTGAACTGCCTGGCACAGGTTCCCCCATGCCAAGGTCAACAGGGTTACTTCTCAGTATGAAGAGATGCGCAAGCAAGGATGAACCCCCCCCCCCCCCCCCCCCCCCCACACTGAACTGCCTGGCACAGGTTCCCCCATGCCAAGGTCAACAGGGTTACTTCTCAGTATGAAGAGATGCGCAAGCAAGGATGAACCCCCCCCACACACACACAAAATGTCTACTGATATCACTGTGGTCATCTGGGCAGTGTTATTGCCTTTGACCCCTAGTGCCCCCCATAAGCCTGCTGATTTCCAAAGGGATACTTACTGTATTACTGGTTTGTATCCATGTCATAGTCATGACAACAGTGTACTACTGCCCATTACCATTTTGGAAATAATGTTAGTACCCCAATCTGACATGTCTTGTTTGTCTACAATGTATCCTCATGTCAAAGTTTAAAATGTCATGAGGGAAATATAAGGCGCTCCTGCGTAGCACCCATGCTCAACATGATAAAGAGCAATGTATCAGTGGGAATTTGTTTTATTACAAAAATGAAGCCATCACAAAAGAACAGTGTTTGGAAGGACAAATTAAACAATGCATGCGCCAATTCCATCATGACATTTTAAACTTTGACACAAGGCTACATTGTAGGCACAGATCAGTGAGTCAGTCTCCCCTACTATTTACTAAATTTAGAATTGGTTAGTTATTGTCGGTACAAACTAGATGGATTACCATGAGATTATACTTCGTATGTTATAATTACGATGTAAGTCAAATGTTGACGATGCAGTGAAGTTCACTAGTTGCAATTGGACATCTGCATGCTGCAGTTAAGTGTAGACAGTTGGTGCACTCCCAAGCCATTGAATATATCAGTTGACTTATATACCAATAGTGTGACTATTAATAACTGCAGGCTGATAAAACTGTCTACAGTGAGACTCAGCCCCACACCTGTGTGTGTTGTAACTGCTGTCATTAATGCAGGTCTGAGGGTGTTTTAGATCAACTTTTGATCTGAATAAAGTATTGCAAATGTGTGTCTTTGAGAAACCACAAAAAAAGATTAAGGGGAACAAATGTGATTTATTGAGTAACTTAACTTAGACAACATTAAAAAGAGGACTAACAGTAAGAGCACTGGTGGTGGGTCACACTTGGGGTTCCCAACTCAGATTCACAGGGGCTGCTGTGGAGGGGGCTGCTGTGGAGAGTCAACTCTCAATATTACATGTCAAATAGCAGAACTGACCATTTTGACATGAGTTGTCAATTCCCTTCCATGGGCTAAGTGAGTTCTGTCATCAAAACAAAGTGCTGGTTATATGCTCTCCCATTAAATTTGATCCCTTCTATTGCATCAACATATTGGCATGTACAGGATTCTATTGACAAATCAGTTGGCAAGAGTTCTAATAAGGGTAAAATAAATCTAGAACCAAAACCAATAGTCACTTCCCTATGGATAGGGCAGGCAGCAGTCCTGGAAGGCAGGGGAGATATACGCCCAAATCTCTTTGGCCAGAAACGTAATTGGTTGGTGGAAAAGTAACACAGCAAACATAGTGGGTGATATCATTGGTTAATATCAAAAAGGGGGTGGGGCACTCCTCCAGGACTGTGCATTCTGGTAGGCTCCCACAGCTAGCGTTATACTCAACGGATAACAAGTGACAATGCTCTTCTCCCTTTCCCATCATGCTCTCTGTTGCTGGACCCGGGCGGCAGGGTGATGACATCACAGGAAACGGATTCCTGCTCCAAACTGGACGCCGTCGCATATCCTGAGGCAGGGTCGGAAAAAGAGGGAAGATGAGCCAAATAAATACGTTTTGGGACCTATGTGCTGCAACTGGTGTATGTGTATACCTAGGTGTTATGGCTTGTGTGTCTGTTTATTTACAGCATATATGAGCTGTATAGCATTGTAGCAATAACACCTCTCCTCTCATCTCTTGTTCTATCATCTCTGCAGTGGTGGAAAAAGTACCCAATTGTCATACTTGAGTAAAAGTAAAGATACCTTAATAGAAAATTACACAAGTAAAAGCAAAAGTCACCCAATAAAATACAACTTTAGTAAAAGTCTAAAAGTATTTGGTTTTAAATATACTTAAGTATAAAAGTATAAATAATTTAAAATTCCTTATATTAAGCAAACCAGATGGCACAATTTATGTGTTTTTTAAATTTACAGATAGCTAGGTGCAAACTCCAACATCATTTACAAATTAAGCATTTGGCAATAGGGATGATCAGCGATGTTCTTGAGTGTGTGAATTGGACAATTTTCCTGTCCTGCTAAGCATTCAAAATGTAACAAGTACTTGTGGGCGTCAGGGAAAATCTATGGAGTAAAAAGGAATGCAGTGAATTAAAATTCTAAATAGTAAAGTACAGATACCCCAAAAAACAACTTAAGTAGTACTTTCAAGTATTTTTACTTAAGTACTTAACACCACTGTATCTCTGTGAGTGTATGAGAGTCTTCTCTCACGCGCTTTTCTAGAGCGCTATTTAAAAAAAAAAAAAGAATTCACCTTTATTTAGCCAGGTAGGCCAGTTGAGAACAAGTTCTCATTTACAACTGCGACCTGGCCTACAGGAGCAGAGTCTGACCTGCTCCTCCAAATGTGTCTGTGTTGTACCTGTCTCCACTCTGAACCCCCATGGGAATGCAGTAGTTGAGCTCCAGCCTGGCGATGTTCCCGAGACGCAACACGATGCCTGCTCCATACGACCAGCGGATACACTCCGCCAGCTTCTGTAGGTGTGCTCTTGGACCCTCTCCTGGGGACAGGAAACACTTACACGTAAGAAGAGGCACAAAAGAGGCAGAATGCACACAGATGCACAAACAGACAATTTAACATTTATTTGCAGTATGTACTGTAAGTACAGTTGAAGTCGGAAGTTCACATACACCTTAACCAAATACATTTAAACTCTGTTTTTTACAATTCCTGACATTTAATCATAGTATACATTCCCTGTCTTAGGTCAGTTAGGATCACCACTTTATTTTAAGAATGTGAAATGTCAGAATAATAGTAGAGACTGATTTATTTCAGCTTTTATTTCTTTCATCACATTCCCAGTGTGTCAGAAGTTTACATATACTAATTGAGTGTTTGGTAGCATTGCCTTTAAATTGTTTAACTTGGGTCAAACATATCGGGTAGCCTTCCACAAGCTTCCCACAATAAGTTGGGTGAATTTTGGCCCATTCCTCCTTACAGAGCTGGTGTAACTGAGTCAGGTTTGCAGGCCTCCTTGCTCACACACACTTTTTCAGTTCTGCCCACACATTTTCTATAGAATTGAGGTCAGGGCTTTGTGATGGCCACCCCAATACCTTGACTTTGTTGTCCTTAAGCAATTTTGCCACAACTTGGGAAGTATGCTTGGTGTCATTGTCCATTTGGAAGACCCATTTGCGACCAAGCTTTAACTTCCTGACTGACGTCTTGAGATGTTGCTTCAATATATCCACATCATTTTCCTAACTGATGATGCCATCTATTTTGTGAATTGCACCAGTCCCTCCTGCAACAAAGCACCCCACAACATGATGCTGCCACCCCCGTGCTTCATGGTTGGGATGGTGTTCTTTGGCTTGCAAGCATCCCCCTTTTTCCTCCAAACATAATGATGGTCATTATGGCCAAACAGTTCTATTTTTGTTTCATCAGAGCAGAGGACATTTCTCCAAAAAGTACGATCTTTGTCCCCATGTGCAGTTGCAAACCGTAGTCTGGCTTTTTTTAATGGCGATTTTGGAGCAGTGGCTTCTTCCTTGCTGAGCGGCCTATCAGGTTATGTCGATATAGGACTCGTTTTACTGTGGATATAGATACTTTTGTACCCCTTTCCTCCAACATCTTCACAAGGTCCTTTGCTGTTGTTCTGGAATTGATTTGCACTTTTCGCACCAAAGTATGTTCATCTCTAGGAGACACAGCGCGTCTCCTTCCTGAGCGGTATGACGGCTGCGTGGTCCCATGGTGCTTATACTTGCGTACTATTGTTTGTACAGATGAACGTGGTACCTTCAGGCGTTTGGAAATTGCTCCCAAGGATGAACCAGACTTGTGGAGGTCTACAATGTTTTTCTGAGGTCTTGGCTGATTTATTTTGAGAGGCACTGAGTTTGAAGGTAGGCCTTGAAATACATCCACAGGTACACCTCCAATTGACTCAAATTATGTCCATTAGCCTATCAGAAGCTTCTAAAGCCATGACATCATTTTCTGGAATTTTCCAAGCTGTTTAAAGCGACAGTCAACTTAGTGTATGTAAACATCTGACCCACTGGAATTGTGATACAGTGAATTAAAAGTGAAATAATCTGTCTGTAAACAATTGTTGGAAAAATGACTTGTGTCATGCACAAAGTAGATGTCCTAACCAACTTGCCAAAACTATAGTTTGTCAACAAGACATTTGTGGAGTGGTTGAAAAACAAGTTTTAATGACTCCAACCAAAGTGTATGTAAACTTCCGACTTCAACTGTAACTCATCATTAGTTAATGGGGAAAATGAAAAACAGAACATGGACTAATATGGAGTTCAGGGTTCCCACCGTAGTTGAGGTTGCACAGGTTCCCAGCGTTGAGGAAGAAGTGTGTCCTGAAGAGGTCTCCGAAGCCACCCCGGCCCGGACGGAAGGGCAGAGGAGTGTACAGGTGGAGCCCGCCTGCCCAGTACGCCTCTCCCCCCAGGTAGTCACCTGCAGTAACACAGGTAAACCCTTACATTTCATCATCATGACTCCGGCCAACTTTTATTTTTTTATTTCAACTTTATTTAACCAGGTAGGCTAGTTGAGAACAAGTTCTCATTTACAACTGCGACCTGGCCAAGATAAAGCAAAGCAGTTCGACACATACAACAACAGAGTTACACATGGAATAAACAAACATACAGTCAATAATACAGTAGAAAAAGTCTATATACAGTGTATGCAAATGAGGTAAGATAAGGGAGCTAAGGCAATAAATAGGCCATGGTGGCGAAGTAATTACAATATAGCAATTAAACACTGGAATGGTAGATGTGCAGAAAATGAATGTGCAAGTAGAGATACTGGGGTGCAAAGGAGCAAGATAAATAAATAAATACAGTATGGGGATGAGGTAATTGGATGGGCTATTTACAGATGGGCTATGTACAGGTGCAGTGATCTGTGAGCTGCTCTGACAGCTGGTGCTTAAAGCTAGTGAGGGAGATATGAGTCTCCAGCTTCAGTGATTTTTGCAGTTCGTTCCAGTCATTGGCAGCAGAGAACTGGAAGGAAAGGCGGCCAAACGAGGAATTGGCTTTGGGGGTGACCAGTGAGATATACCTGCTGGAGCGCATGCTACGGGTGGGTGCTGCTATGGTGACCAGTGAGCTGAGATAAGGCGGGACTTTACCTAGCGAGGACTTGTAAATGACCTGGAGCCAGTGGGTTTGGCAACGAGTATGAAGAGAGGGCTAGCCAACGAGAGCGTACAGGTCGCAGTGGTGAGTAGTATATGGGGCTTTGGTGACAAAACGGATGGCACTGTGATAGACTGCATCCAATTTGTTGAGTAGCGTGTTGGAGGCTATTTTGTAAATGACATCGCCGAAGTCGAGGATTGGTAGGATGGTCAGTTTTACGAGGGTATGTTTGGCAGCATAAGTGAAGGATGCTTTGTTGCGAAATTGGAAGCCGATTCTAGATTTAATTTTGGATTGTAGATGCTTAATGTGAGTCTGGAAGGAGAGTTTACAGTCTAACCAGACACCTAGGTATTTGTAGTTGTCCACATATTCTAAGTCAGAACCGCCCAGAGTAGTGATGCTGGACGGGCGGGCAGGTGCAGGCAGCGATCGGTTGAAGAGCATGCATTTAGTTTTACTTGCATTTAAGAGCAGTTGGAGGCCACGGAAGGAGAGTTGTATGGCATTGAAGCTCATCTGAAGGTTAGTTAAGTGTCCAAAGAAGGGCCAGATGTATACAGAATGGTGTCGTCTGCGTAGAGGTGGATCAGAGAATCAAAAGCAGCAAGAGCGACATCATTGATGTATACAGAGAAGAGAGTCGGCCCGAGAATTGAACCCTGTGGCACCCCCATAGAGACTGCCAGAGGTCCGGACATCAGATGAGGAAATCATTTGAGAAACCAAGGCTGTTGAGTCTGCCAATAAGAATGTGGTGATTGACAGAGTCGAAAGCCTTGGTCAGGTCGATGAATATGGATGCACAGTATTGTCTCTTATCGATGGCGGTTATGATATCTTTTAGGACCTTGAGCGTGGCTGAGGTGCACCCATGACCAGCTCTGAAACCAGATTGCATAGCGGAGAAGGTACGGTGGGATTCGAAATGGTCAGTAATCTGTTTATTAACTTGGCTTTTGAAGACCTTAGAAAGGCAGGCTAGGATAGATATAGGTCTGTAGCAGTTTGGGTCTAGAGTGTCTTCCCCTTTGAAGATGGGGCTGAACGCGTCTGCTTTCCAATCTTTGGGAATCTCAGACGATACGAAAGAGAGGTTGAACAGGCTAGTAATAGGGGTTGCAACAATTTCGGCAGACAAATTTAGAAAGAGAGGGTCCAGATTGTCTAGCCCGGCTGATTTGTAGGGGTCCAGATTTTGCAGCTCTTTCAGAACATCAGCTATCTGGATTTGGGTGAAGGAGAAATGGGGGAGTTGCTGTGGGGGGTGCAAGGCTGTTGACCGGGGTAGGGGTAGCCAGGTGGAAAGCATGGCCAGCCATAGAAAAATGCTTATTGAAATTCTCAATTATAGTGGATTTATCATGGTGACAGTGTTTCCTAGCCTCAGTGCAGTGGGCAGCTGGGAGGAGGTGCTCTTATTCTCCATTAACTTTACAGTGTCCCAGAACTTTGAGTTTGTGCTACAGGATGCAAATTTCTGCTTGAAGAATCTAGCCTTAGCTTTCCTAACTGCCTGTGCATATTGGTTCCTAAATTCCCTGAAAAGTTGCATATCACGGGGGCCATTCGATGCTAATGCAGAAAACCACAGGATGTTTTTGTGCTGGTCAAGTGCAGTCAGGTCTGGAGAGAACCAAGGGATATATCTGTTCCTGGTTCTACATTTTTTGAACGGAGCATGCTTATTTAAGATGGTGAGTAAGGCACTTTTGAAGAATAACCAGGCATCATCTAATGACGGGATGAGGTCAATATCCTTCCAGGATACCCGGGCCAGGTCGATTAGAAAGGCCTGCTCGCTGAATTGTTATAGGGAGCGTTTGACAGTGATGAGGGGTGGTCGTTTGACCGCAGACCCATTACGGATGCAGGCAATGAGGCAGTGATCGCTAAGATCTTGGTTGAAAACAGCAGAGGTGTATTTGGAGGGCAAGTTGGTTAGGATGATATCTATGAGGGTGCCCATGTTTACAGCTTTGGGGTTGTACCTGGTAGCTTCATTGATCATTTGTGTGAGATTGAGGGCATCAAGATTAGGTCATCTAGCAGCACGAGCTCAGAAGATAGATGAGGGGCAATCAGTTCACATACGGTGTCCAGAGCACAGCTGGGGGCAGAGGGTGGTCTACAGCAAGCGGCAACAGTGAGAGACTTGTTTCTGGAAAGGTGGATTTTTAAAAGTAGAATCTCAAATTGTTTGGGCACAGACCTGGATAGTAAGACAGAACTCTTCAGGCTATCTCTGCAGTAGATTGCAACACCGCCCCCTTTGGCAGTTCTATCTTGTCGGAAAATGTTATAGTTAGGGATGGAAATTTCTGGGTTTTTGGTGGTCTTCCTAAGCCAGGATTCAGACACGGCTCGGACATCCGGGTTGGCAGAGTGTGCTAAAGCAGTGAATAAAACAAACTTAAGGAGGAGGCTTCTAATGTTAACATGCATGAAACCAAGGCTTTTACGGTTACAGATGTCAAGAAATGAGAGCACCCGGGGAATAGGAGTGGAGCTAGGCACTGCAGGGCCTTTGTTAACCTCTACATCACCAGAGGAACAGAGGAGGAGTAGGATAAGGGTATGGCTAAAGGCTATAAGAACTGGTCATCTAGTACGTCGGAACAGAGAGTAAAAGGAGCAGGTTTCTGGGCGCGATAGAATAGATTCAAGGCATAATGTACAGACAAAGGTATGGTAGGATGTGAATACAGTGGAGGTAGGCCTAGGCATTGAGTGATGAGAGATTGTCTCTAGAAACATCCTTTAAACCAGGTGATGTCATCGCATGTGTGGGAGGTGGAACTAAAGGGTTGGCTAAGGTATATTGAGCAGGGCTAGAGGCTCTACAGTGAAATAAGACAATAATCACTAACCAGAACAGCAATGAAAAAGGCATATTGACATTAAGGAGAGGCATGCGTAGTCGAGTGATCATAAGGGTCCAGTGAGTAGTGAGGCTGGCTGGAGACACATTCAGACAGCTAGCGGGCCGGGGCTAGCAAGCTAGCAGAAGGGCCTCAGAGGGGCCTCAACTGACCCAAACCTGTGCACCACACATGCCTGTTCAAATAAACAGAGAGCACGTGACCTCACCCTCGCTCTGTGGGCCGATGCTGTACATTCCAAATCCTCGCACACTGGTGGGACCGCCCAGATAGAACCTGGACAATACAGAAATATGTCAATGACAGGCCAAATGTCACTCACAACATCCCCTAAACACTCGATGATAAATACTTCACAGAATGAGTTTTAACTCAATGGCGCTACCTAGCGATTTCTATCAAAGCCATGTGCCATGAATCTGTTGGGAGTGGTCCTACCTGTCAGCGATGGAGGACGGTCTACCTCCAATGGGGAGGAGACACCCACCCCAGAGGGAGGCGGAGAGGACCTGAAAGAGACCACCAGGGCCATGTTATATGACATGTTGAACACTCAGGTACCCATAATTCACTTCCTATTTGTCCTGGGTATTTCCCCCAGGTTAGGGACTGAGTAGTGATCCCTTACCGAGTCCCAGACCAGCCGTCTGTTGACCTGCAGCTCAAAGTCCTCCTTCAGGAAGCTTGCATCTCCGCCTGTATAGCCAGCCAGCTCCTACAGAGGGCAAGACAACACACATCAGCATGGCCACTTCATATAGATCTACAGTGGTGTATTATGCAGAGGAAGTCACATACACAAACATACCTGGTTGATCCTCAGTAAGGCACCTTTCTTGGGGAAGATGGCAGAGTTCCTGGTGTCAATTGAAATGGTGTGCTGCAAGACAACAACCGTCAGCGGATTGACTCAGATTCTTGCTATTTTGACAGTGAAGACCATTAAGGGTTAAGATTATTAGATAAAGGGAACTGAGAGACAAAGGGCTTTGTACCGAGAGGGCAGACTTGAGGGTGTGCCCGCTCTCTTCTCGCACGGCGAAGGAGGCACTGCGTGCCAGACAACCCAGCTCCCTCCACACACCCTCCCACTTCAGAGTGTGGTTGGTCCTCCACAAAGGAAACTATAGGAGAGTAAGAGAGAAAGTTATCCCTGTGGAAATTCAAGGCAGATAAAATGAAAACAACAAATGTGACACACACAGACCCACACAAACACACACAGTAGGAGTCCTCTTACATTGAGCTCAGTGGAGACTCCTCTGTCTGTCTCTTTGAGGGAACTCCATGGAAACTGGCCTGTGACTTTGTACAGGTTTAGAGTGAGGCTGCAACAAGACAACACCTGTCAGGGCCGTGATCCATACAGTGATCATCTCATTACTGAACTATGTTCAACATAAAGGTTATAAATACATCACTATGGCAACATAACATACTGTCAATATGACCACTGAGGGAAACAATCAAACTTGAAACAAAATGGCAGCCATTACACCGCAAGTGCTATTTTGTTGTTGTAATATTTACCGCCTTTATCTCCCCAATTTCATGATTACGATCTTGTCTCATCGCTGCAACTCCCCAACGGGCTCGGGGGAGGCGAAGGTCGAGTCATGCGTCCTCCGAAACATGACCCGCCAAGCCTCGCTTCTTAAACACCCGCTCGCTTAACCCGGAAGCCAGCTGCACCAATGTGTCGGAGGAAACACCGTTCAACTGACGACTGGTCAGCTGCAGGATCGAACCCCAGGCTGTAGTGACACCGCAACACTGTGATGCAGTGCCTTAGACCGCTGCGCCACTCGGGAGGCCTGCAAGTGCTATTTCAATTTCCTATCGACACGGAGAGCAAGGACAGCGGTGTTCACTGTTCGTACTTGCGTTCGAAGTTGCCTGGCTGGGGCTTGAAGAAGGACAGGCCGTAGGAAGTCTCCTTGGTCCCGTAGGAGAACTGGAAGGTTAACTTTTCAGCACGGCCAAGCACGTTAGGAAGCTTCACACCCAACACCTGGAAGACAGAGACAATGTTACTCCCAGGTCAGGGTCTCACACCTGTTCTACCTGTCTGTGAACGTACATTACCACACTATGCACCTATTTGGAAGTGTTTGCAGTGAAAATGAGGCAGAGAAGCTGCTTAACCTGTCTGTCTGCAAACATTCTGGAAATCACCTCTATATCACACGATTGTATTTAGGAACGTCTTCCCTGGGTCATTGCGACAGGGGTTTCAATGAACAATATTGTGTGATGCTTTGTTATAGCGCTCCTGTAAGTGTGTGTGTGTGGGTAAGAGAGTGGTGTTTCTGTGTGTGTATTCTCTCACCATGCTGCCCTCGTTGTTGCCGACCATGGTGTTGTAGCTGCCTGTCAGCCTCTTCATCTCTGTCACCTCGAACGTCACGTCCAGACCATTGGGCAACGCATCTGCACCTGGGAGGGGTAGACCAAAACAGACCGTGACCACAGCTAGACTAACAGAGGGCTCCTCTCCAGTGACGCAAATATCTATTTACTAGTTATCCTTTCATATTGGCAACATCTCATGGTTGAGATATTGTTTCAGACACACACACACACACACGTTTATGGGCGCACACTGTACCATCTGATGTATCAATGACGACCTCCACCTCTTTGAAAATGCCCAGACGCAGCAATTTCTGTCTGGCAATATGAGACTTCTTCATGACCTGTCAAAGACCCACCATACAGCTTTTAGCACAAATGTTTCCCCTTAAACAAGGGAACATTTCAGAGTGTGTATGTAGGTTATGTGTGCATGTTTAAGTATGTGGAGTCCAGAGTGCTCATACTTACATCAATAAGGTTTTTGGCATCGAAGACCTCTGAGATTTCATAGCCCAGCAGATCCTCTTTCGTTCGGCCCAAGCCCTCAATGTTGACATGTTGGACAACAACCTGCAATGAAGGGCCAGATTCTCAGCATCCATTCCAACTAGGTGATCAATGATTTTCTCAGCTCCCTTTCCTAATGAGATGACAAACAACTTGTAATTTGAGTAACGTTAGCTTGGATAAGAGATGCTTACGTCTTTGTTTTCTAGGACCTCCTGTTTAGTCTCATGTTCTGCCTCTTGCACCTCAATCATGTCGTCGGGATGAACGCCCATGTCACGCCCGTGCATCGGGAGAGGGTCCATACTCTGAATAGTGTCGAGAAAGTAGAAAAATCATGTGAAGATATGACCATGCTTAAATACTTACCTAGCTAGCTTCGTTCTGTCAAGGTGGTAAATTTGCTAGCATGCTGACAGATCAGACACAATCCATATTGCATAACATTACATAAAATATGGTAAAATAACTATTTGCCTCATGTCATACAACTCTTTGCCATTAATGTAATTTCTATATCTAGTCCACGGCCTATGCGTTCGTCCATAGTACACCGCCATACAATAGAAACTGAACGGGGAGGTCATGCAGAATTTCATCCCCACGTCTCGTGGTTGTAAGAAATTAAGATTTACCCTGGCGTGGACAGTCCCCATGGTGACGTCTTTGTCTTGAAAAATATCCCGTTTGATAAGTAAATGTTTTTTAACAGGCCTATTTAGAGAAGAAAGACACTACTGACAATGGCTAGATTTTCCAGGTCCAAGCCCCCTTCAAGGGAGACGCCATGACACTTTGCGAAGCCTGCTCTGATTGGTCAAACATGTGCCTTTGTCACTGACAGGTGGGCGGGACAAAACCAGCGCACTGACGTAATGTGTCTCGAGACCAGCAGAGGACAGTATTCCTACACTCAAACTTCAGCCCTGTGTAAAGTTCCTGCTTTGACTGTGGAAAGTCCAATCGTGAGCATTAGTTGCACTTGCGTGCATTATATTTACAGATAATGTTGGTCCCTTCAGATGTATGCTTCTTATGACTTAATTTATTTTTAAGTATTTACATTGCATTGCAAAGAATGACAAGAAACTGCCTACCCACCACATCCAACTAAGAAGTGCCCAAAACTGCCCATTAGGCTACGTTTGTAGCCTATTGAAATAAGCGCCTGCGGGACAATTCATCTGAAAAACATGAAAACGTGGCTACATCTGAGCTCTTTTTTTCTCTCATTATTATTCACCACGATTGTTACTTGAAGATGTATAGCCTTATTTATAGGCCTACATCATGATGATTCATCAGTTCCATTATGGGCAATTGAGACCTCTGCTGACAATTTGGCCCCGCGCTAGTGACAAATATCTGAAAACATTTATTGATCAAGTGTGATGATTTTCTGGGTTCGTTGGGGTCTCGGGCGTTGAGTAATCAATTTAACCAAAGCTACCAATTTCCCTCTCTCTCTCTCTCTTCACCTCCAACCCGCTCTTCAAATGCGTGCAAGCCAATCAGAGAGCGGCTCCGCTGGTCTCGCTGTCCTCTTCTACTGCCTCTGCCAGTACCAAAACGGTTCTCTTATCAAAGAAACACATAACCAAAAAACTGCATTCAATCACCGCCTTTTACCATGGGAAGTGCTTGTTTTTCCTGGGACGTTTGTTTGTTTTTCGTCCTCATTAATACTTGTGAGGTGATGGGGAATGTTGGACTCGCAGGTAAAGAGCTCTCATTCTCTCTCTTTCTGTCTTTTAAATGATTTTGACACATATTTTTAAGATAGGCTAATGCTGCCTATTTTTTCCTGTTAATGTTTTATTGAACTGTTAAACCGGTGTATATGACAGCGTAGAATAGGTGCAACGTAGTGGATTTCTTTAATGCATAGACTAGCGTAGATTATATTAATTTTAATTGGAGAGTATTTGTGGACTGAGATTACAGTTGAGATAGTTGGGATAACGTGTTTCTTTGATAAACACTTGGTTGAGGATGGATCATTTGGGCTAGCAAAATTTGAACAGCATGGAAAGGAGAAATAGCTAAACACCAATATTGCACAACAACAGTGAATGAAATATATACATTTGAAGCCAAATCTAGCAATTATAATAGGCTTTGAATTGGTGATGTGATATACGCGCGAAATAAATCAGAGGCTGCAAAAACGTTTACATTTGGCCTGGCGGAGGGAGCTGAACCATTTTCACCCATTTTTGACTGACAATAAAAGACGGCGTGTTAGTCCATTTTTTGGCAATATTACTCTAAACACTATTTAAAGTTTAGTATTTGTTTCGCCTTATTGAATTCCCCTTTCTGAATGTTAAACAAGTGAGAAGGGTCTACAAGAAATTAGGTCCATCGACTGATATCTATCTGAATGTTTTACCCGTCGTAGATCAATCTGTGAGGTAGGTCCTGGACTGGTTAATTGTGAGAATAAAAAAATGTATGACTAAGCATCTTTTCACCCCTCTGCTTGAACGAATCCCTCCTATGAGCTGATACATAGCATCTTTCCCGGATCAGTTGCCTGCCCAGAGGTGTCCATATGGACGTGGGTTGGGAAGGTGGCCTTCACGGTCCCTGGAGGAGTCCGTCCCAACCTGCCTATCGACGACCTTTCAGCGGATAGTGGCGCACATTGTCTCCCTCCCACTGTGGATGAGCGAGAAGTCAATATTGGGACGGCACTGAGGCACGGGAGAGGGCTTTATTTAACTATTAGTCAACGATATTTCATAACAATAGTCCTATGGTGAACCTGCAATAACAGTTTCCTGCCTTATCTCTATTCACTGTCAACAACTCAGTGAGACCTGGACTTGATAGTTGAACTATCAAGTCCAGGTTTTACAGGCTATATATATATATATATCCCACTGCTTACTCCTATCACTTTATTTTTCATTTCTACTGGCACTCACATGGGAGCAAATAAATCAGTCATCCACTTGATAAAAAATATTTATTGTAATGACATTTTATTGTTTCTTTATTGCATTTTGTTGAGCTGGGCCGGGGTCAGCAGCAGGGCTTAACCCCACAGAGAAAAAACGTGTGCTATTCATGAGGGGCAAGACAGGAGACAGGGTAGCTGCTTCTCAGTTCAAGATACATCACTAGAGAGAGAAAGAGAACAGAATTTTGTATAGATAAAACTTTCTCTCTTACACTTTTGGTCTCTCTCTCTCTCTTTCGCTGTCTGTCTGTGTGAATGAGCTGTAATTAGCTGGCTTGAGACCCCTGGATTCAGCCCCAGATGTGACTCTCTAACATTGACTTGATCAATTAGGGTTCCATATAGTCAGTCAGTATTCCATAGGCATCCACTAAGCCCTGATACACTAGTGGCTAATGGTATTTGATTAATATAAATTATTATTGGTTTTGTCCTCTTTAGTGTTATCCAAGATAACCTACCAGTATCATTTATAGAGTTAAGAAACCTCACCCTCCATCCACTATGTCTCTCCCTGACAGTTTATTGTCTTATACGAGGAGCTTTACATTTTGGACGTTTGCCATCTTAAAGTAAATATTTCCAGCCTGTATATATCTGGACGGAGCTGCATTTGGCCAAGAGGACTGAACTTTCCCTGAGAGAGCGGTATTAAAACATTCGATTGAGGTTGTACAAAACCCATTCACCTCTCACCAAAATCATCGCTATTTTGTAGACTTAGTCCTATTGATGAGTCCTTGGAGACCAGTGGTTTACAGTTGTCCCTTGTGTCATTTCTCTAGATGCCGATGAGTGCTCTGAAGGCACGGATGACTGTCACATTGATGCTCTCTGCCAGAATACCCCCAAATCCTTCAACTGCATCTGCAAGCCGGGGTACAAGGGAGACGGCAAGCAGTGCGAAGGTGAGTTCAACTCCGTTGTCTTATTACGACTTCAATGTGATATTACTCCCCTCTATATTACTTAATTCACCCCCCGCCCCTCCCTCCCACCACACAGGTCCAAATCATCATCCTCAATCACCCCACACCCCTGTCCTCTCCGCACTTCATTCCGCCCGCCCCCTATGGCTCTCTGACAGGCTCAGCAGTAATGGCAGGTTTTACAGCTGTTTCACAGGAACCCCCCCATTCCTCTCCCCCTTCTCTCTCCCTTCCTCTCCCCCTTCCCGACTCCAACCCCCCCGCCAGCTCTCTTAATTAACTGGGAGGAAGTGGACGGAGGGAAGGTGTGAGGGTGAGAGGGGGCAGCACCTGGCTGTGCGTTCACACCTCCCCTCATTTATGCCTCAAATCACACCACAGCTGGAGCTAGAGTTAGCTTAGCGCACAGCACACACTCCCTCCCAATGCTAGCCTGTCTAGCCGTACAAATGCCATCGGAACAGATCTACGCACGCGCACACGCAAACGCCAGTTCAGCTTTTAGGCTACCACGGCAAATAGCGTGGACACAAAACGATACATTAGTCATATTGGCCCCTAGAGCTGGCCAGGATAGGAGAGCAAGAGAGGATTGTGGCGATGACGGGCCCTTTTCTATAGGGGTTTTCACTGTCTCTATGTTCAGGCTTTTTCAAGTGTCTCCTGTTTGTTTAAGTATTTGTGTGTCTGCCAGTGAGTTATATCCAACACTTTCTGCTGTTTGCTCAGCTGTGTACCAGTCTCCCCCGCCCGAAACACACGCACGCACGCACGCACGCACGCACGCACGCACGCACGCACGCACGCACGCACGCACGCACGCACACACACACACACACACACACACACACACACACACACACACACACACAGAGAGAGAGTGAGCAGGTATTATGTTTGAGGAACTCACCTGAATGTTGCCCATTCAGAGATATTATACCTCTCATTTGGTCAACCTGGGGAGAACACAATGAGATGAACCTGTGTCATTGTTTGATTAGCTCACTTATCAAATGCCTCAGGCTGTGTGAGTCGGTCTTCCTACATAGGACTATATAATCCCCCACCTGGCTTGGAGAGAGGGAGTACGGGAGATTGACTATTATTTCCACCATTTTGCGTCTGCTGACTCTGTTGAGTTGCGTGCAAGTCCATATTGGCAGCAATCCGGTCTACTTGATATAGTTCTGTCTCGATTTGTTTTGCCCCGGTCTACTTCTATTGGCCATCCTCCGCCATTGGACGTAAGCTATGACATTGGAGAGATGTTCTGGAATTGCTAGAAACGCCTGTACGAAAAGTTGATATTGTACCAGGCAGCTCTGCTACATGTTGGATTATCTTCAGTCAGAAACACAATGGTCCTTAGCCTAGACCAGATTGAGCTGCCCAGAATAATATATTAAATGATGTCCATAGAGAGGAAACTACAAAAGGTTGAGTCTTTTAAGGGATATGTTCCTCATACCGTGAAACAGCTGTCTGAGCAGAGGGCTGACCTGTCTGTCTGTGTGTACAGATTTATTGTGCTTATGAATGTTTGTTTAACTGAAATTCTAAGAGGGGTGTATTTCATATTTGGATGGGAATATATTTGTCCCTATTGTTGATTGAATTGTGTGTGTGCACGTGTCACACAGATGGAGAAACTGATGATGTATGCGTATGCCTCAGTATCTGAAATCCAATGTGTCCTGTCCTCCTGTCCCATACTGAAACAGCACATTTAATGCCTCAATCACACATATCCAATGGAAAGTCAGTTAAGAACAAGTTCTTATTTACAATGACAGCCTACCGGGGAACAGCGGGTTAACTGCCTTGTTCAGAGGCAGAATGACATATTTTTACACTGTCAGCTCGGGGATTTGATCCAGCAACCTTTCGGTTACTGGCCCAGAACTCTAACCACTAGGCTACCTGCCACCCCGATGCCTTGCAGCATTGCGTTGCAGAGGCAGTTGCAGTGGGTTCGGTGTGGTGCATATGTTGGATTTATCGAACGCATGTGTCAAACTGTATGCGTAGACGGCTTGACAGAAATGGTAGCAGAGGGGGAATGTTGAACTTTTGTTGCACACATATCCAGATGATGCTGCGTACCCTTTTGTGCAAAGACGCTGTCGGTGGGACCGAGGCGTAAGGTCCAGTGAATGGGTGACAGAATGAAGACGGATGGTGGATGTGAGTTGACCCCTGACCTCTGTGATTAGATAGGGGCTGTGTAATTGGCCGGCTATGTTTCCCATCAGCAGACATTACATTACCCCGGTGGTGCAGAGGACAGAGTCATTAGGACGAGCAGAGCTGCTCTCTCTCCCTCTCTCTCTCTCTCTCCGTCTGCTGTCTCTCTACTTCCTGGAAATGACTATGCCTAAGGATGGAAGACAGGGAGGCTATACTCTATCAGAGAGGGACCCAGTAGTCTGCAGCTGATAACTCAACATTCCAGTACAATTTACGGTAACACTTCATGCTTTATTACGTGTTATAAGCATGAGCATTTATGTCCTATTATAAGGCATTTATTGAATGACGTAGACTATTGCAGGTTACCTGTAATTAACCACAAGATAGCATTTTAATCATAATTGTTCCTATCAGATGATGGTCCTTCTCTCGAGGCAGACCCTTTTCTTTTCTCTAAAGCTGCTCCACAGAATGCTGCTCTCTCTCGCCTCCGAAATCTGATCTTGCGTTTATGAATGCCGCTCTCTGTAGATTTTTCCATGGGCTGATATTGCTGGTTCGTTATGGAAAAATGTGAACTTTGGTCCCTGCGCTGTCAACCGGAAGAATGAGACAATGTGAAAGAGCACAAACCGTTATGCGTAGTACAAGTTCATATCACTCTGTCCTCGCAATGCTGGACGTAGTGGTTTCAGGCGGCATCAACTGCACATCTCTGATGATCAGAGTTCTGCTGATCTAGAAAGATGCTGCTATACATCTACAGCATAATACCTATGTGTCCCTACTGTTGTTCGTGCTTTGGAGACGTTTCCACTCCAAGGAAACTGCTACAAATGAGAACTGGTTTCAGAGAAACCGGTTTCCGAGAATCATTCTTATTTTGCTACAGGAATTGTATTTCTTGATGTACTCAACAAGAACTACGCTTTCAGTGACAGTGTGAAACAAAAGGACTATTACCCGTTTTCCTGCCTATCAGTTCAGTTTGGATTCAAATAGACCCACGCTGTTCTCTGAGTAGGCCTATAACTCAACAGTCACGTGGTTCTCTGCTCATCAGTAGCAGCCAGTAGTAGATTTATCCAACAATCCACAGAGAGGAGTCGACTGGGCTGGTTGCCACGGGGCTGTCAGGGTCCTGTGAAAGCCTGTCCATGTTTTCTCAGCATTTGTCACTTACTGACTAATTGATTGGTTTTCATTGGTCTTGTCCCTGGCACTCATCCTCTCCCCTCCTCCTTTTCAAAAACGAGTTTGTTTCAGCACTACAGCCTTTGCTTTTCTCTACCCATGTCCTCTATATTCAAACAGTTGACTTTACTCTGTAGAACATCTAGGCTACCATTTCCTGGTGATGCTGAAGATACTAACATGCGTTGTCACTCGACCTCTAGCTGCGTTTGAGTGGCTGTGTGTGTGTGTCAGAGCTTGGCTGTGTAGTCGTGTGTGTGTGTGTGTGTGTGTGTGTGTGTGTGTGTGTGTGTGTGTGTGTGTGTGTGTGTGTGTGTGTGTGTGTGTGTGTGTGTGTGTGTGTGTGTGTGTGTGTGTGTGTGTCACCTGTATGCCGGGGTGCAGAGAACAGCAGCAGTAGCCGATTCAGGCATAGAGACTGATAGAGACTGAGCCATGAGTCTGCTCTCCCAGCAGCAGCAACAATTACCTGACCTGCTTTACAGAAGTAGGGAGGGAGGGAGGGAGGGAGGGAGGGAGGGAGGGAGGGAGGGAGGGAGGGAGGGAGGGAGGGAGGGAGGGAGGGAGGGAGGGAGGGAGGGAGGGAGGGAAAGAAGAACATAAATATATTTGGAAAGAAAATAGATGGTGGGTGAAGGAGAGGTAGGTAAGGACACAGAGAAAGAGTGCGGGAAGGAGAGATTTCATGAGATAGAAAGAGAGTGAGATATTGCAGGCGGGAGGCTCTGTGGGAGAGGTGGCAGACAATTACTAGGCCGTTGTCTGCCCAGTGTCTGCTACTCCGTCACTGCTCAGGAGCTCTCCTCACTGGCTCGCTGCTTCACACACGCACACACACACACACACACACACACACACACACACACACACACACACACACACACACACACACACACACACACACACACACACATTTGGAGGAGCAGGTCAGACTCGGCTACAGTAGGCTGGGGCTTTATATAGCTATAGCTCTGTAGAAAAGAGTGTGAGAGCAGACTCACATATACACTCACAGAGCTGACAGAACAAGAGATGAGAGAGGAGAGGTGTTATTGCTGCAATGCCATACAGCTCATATACCCATATGCTGTACATGCCCAGGCCTCAACACCTGAGACACACACACATTCACGTGCGCGCACGCACATAGACACGCACGCACGCACACACACACACTTTTTCAATCTTGGTTCTTCAGTCTTGGAACGGGCATCAGAACAGAAATTCACTGCCACTAACCCTTGGCCTTGACTGGGCACAAAGCATGGGCTCTCAGCCCTCTGCTCATATGAGTGTCTGTGGTTTGTTGGTGTTTAGATGTCAGTAATGGGGACATTTTCTTATTTAGCTTTGTACTAGCCTTGGTAATGAACCGTGACTCACTACAGGTTCAGAAATAATATTTGGATTATTTCTGGTTTTGTGCCGTCATTCGACCTCTTGGGTAAATACACATGGCTGTTGTTTTCAGAGAAGTTGAGGGAGAGGTAGCTAGAGAGGTTGCCATATTCTGAGGTTCAGAGAATTCGGTTGATACCCAGTCTCCTTTACTTTGGTATTGGCTGCTGTGTCTCAACTAGTACCCTATTCCCTATATAGAGCACTACTTTAGACCAGAACCCTATGTACCGTGGTCAAAAGCAGTAAACCAAATAGCGAGTACTGTAGGGTGTCAATTGGGACGGCGGAAGCATCTGACCTATAGTAACCTTACTCAGCAATTCAGTCAGGTACATTTAACAGCCCCGAAAATTAAAACAAACCCAAGAATTTGAGAAATCTCCTTTTTCCGCTCAGGGAATTACACAATCCACTTTAGTGAAGTGTCCCTCCTCCACATGCTGTTGCCATTATAATTGGAAATCTCCCTTCACTGAGCTAAGGGCTTTCTCATGTGGACACACTTCTCTGGACCCGTCAAACTGAAACATCAAGGGGACAACAGGGCCACGCTCCCTTCCATGCCCACTTCTCCCCCTTCTCTTTCCTTCCTCTTCTCCCCCTCTCTCCTTCCTCACCTCTCTCCCCTTCTTCATCCATCTCAAGGGGCATGTTTCTCCGCTCTCTTGGGGCACGGGCCGTCAGCGAAGGTGCCTAATTCACTTGATGAGATGTTGAGCGTCAACATTTCCCCCGTCACAATTAGGAAACATGCGGCGCGTGTCCAAGCAGCGGAAGCAGCGAGCAGCCCGGTTCAGAAGCTGTCGGGGCGCCGCTGTCAGATGTCAACAACAGCTCCAGGGCAGGAAGAGATCACTGCTGGAGGCTAACTAGACACGGCTCCATGTCCATCCTCCCCCCTCGGCCCCAGACCCTAGCCCCATGCCCCAGGGCAGGTGTGAACCCCGATCCTACCCCCTCCTGATACCTGCTCTGATCTCTGGTGCTCTCTAACCCTGCTCCCATATGTAAAACCACGCCTGCCTTGTCTTGTCTTGCCAGGCTGGCCTGATCCAGCCTCACTTCTCACGAGGTGCAAATTAATGACTGGAAGCTTTTCATTTATCCCTTTTCATTTATCCCTAATTATCTTTACTCTCTTTCTTTCTTTCTCTCGTTCTCTCTCTTTCTCCTTCCCACTGGGCAAAAATCTACGTTTCCACATAATTTCTACCAAAAAATTCTATGTGATGATGTTGAATCAACATGGAAAACTGATTGGATTTGAAAAAAGTAATCAATGTAAGGGATTTTGGTATTATTATTTTTTACCATACTTTCAACCTAAATCCAATGACATGGTGAAATATTTTGTTGATTTCACGTTGAATTCACATTAGTTGACAACTCAACCAAATGTAAATTAAAACTAGACGTTGAACTGTCCTCTGCGCCCCCAGTGGGTTCTTTCTCTCTCTGTCTTTCTCTCTCTGTCTTTCACCTTCCCCCCCCCATTTCTCTTTCTCTCTCTCTCTCTCTTGCTTTCTCTCTCTCACTTTCACCTTTTTCCCCCCTCATTTCTCTCTCTCTCTCTCTTGCTTTCTCTCTCTCACTTTCACCTTTTCCCCCCTCATTTCTCTCTCTCTCTCTTGCTTTCTCTCTCTCACTTTCACCTTCCCCCCCCTCATTTCTCTCTCTCTCTCTCTCTCTCTCTCTCTTGCTTTCTCTCTCCCACTGTCTTTGTATGCCTCTCCTTTTTTGGGCTGTTGTTTGATGAAGAAAAAGCAGAAGACATTATGCAAGCCATCCTCATGACTAACTCTGCTCAGTTCCCTCTGCCCATCAAAAACAGGGTTGTTGTGTTCAAATGTGGTTGCTGGAGACACACTCAGGTGTACAGTGCATTTGGAAAGTATTCAGACCCCTTGACTTTTTCCACATTTTATTACCTTACAGCCTTATTCAAAAATTGATTAATTAAACAATTTTCCTCATCAATCTACACACAATACCTCATAATGACAAAGTGAAACTAGAAAAACCTTATTTACATAAGTATTCAGACCCTCAATGGAGTCTCATACCTTTTGCTTGAGTTGTTTCTACAACTTGATTGGTGTCCACCTGTGGTAAATTCATTTGATTGGACATGATTTGGAAAGGCACAAACCTGTCTACAGTTGAAGTCGGAAGTTTACATACACTAAGGTTGGAATCATTAAAACTAGTTTTTCAACCACTCCACAAATTTCTTGTTAACAAACTATAGTTTTGGCAAGTCGGTTAGGACTACTTTGTGCATGACACAAGTCATTTTTCCAACAATTGTTTACAGACAGATTATTTAACTTATAATTCACTGTATCACAATTCCAATGGGTCAGAAGTACATACACTAAGTTGACTGTGCCTTTAAACAGCTTGGGGGGGGGAATTATGTCATGGCTTTAGAAGCTTCTGATAGGCTAATTGACATCATTTGAGTCAATTGGAGGTGTACCTGTGGATGTATTTCAAGGCCTACCTTCAAACTCACTGCCTCTTTGCTTGACATCATGGGAAAATCAAAAGAAATCAGCCAAGACCTCAGAAAATATTTTGTAGACCTCCACAAGTCTGGTTCATCCTTGGGAGCAATTTCCAAATGCCTGAAGGTACCACGTTCATCTGTACAAACAGTAGTATGCAAGTATAAACACCATGGGAACACGCAGCCGTCGTACCGCTCGGGAAGGAGACGTGTTCTGTCTTCTAGAGATTAACGTACTTTGGTGCGAAAAGGGCAAATCAGTCACAGAACAACAGCAAAGGACCTTGTGAAGATGCTGGAGGAAACAGGTACAAAAGTATCTATATCCACAGTAAAACAAGTCCTATATCGACATAACCTGAAAGGCCGCTCAGCAAGGAAGAAGCCACTGCTCCAAAACCGCCATATATAAGCTAGACTACGGTTTGCAACTGCACATGGGGACAAAGATTGTACTTTTTGGAGAAATGTCCTCTGGTCTGATGAAACAAAAATAGAACTGTTTGGCAATAATGACCATCGTTATGTTTGGAGGAAAAAGGGGGACGCTTGCAAGCAGAAGAACACCATCCCAACCATGAAGCACGGGGGTAGCAGCATCATGTTGTGGGGGTGCTTTGCTGCAGGAGGGACTGGTGCACTTCACAAAATAGAAGGCATTATGGGGAAGGAAAATTAGGTGGATATATTGAAGCAACAGCTCAAGACATCAGTCAGGAAGTTAAAGCTTGGTCGCAAATGGGTCTTCCAAATTGACAATGACCCCAAGCATACTTCCCAAGTTGTGGCAAAATGGCTTAAGGACAACAAAGTCAAGGTATTGGAGTGGCCGTCACAAAGCCCCGACCTCAATCCTATAGAAAATGTGTGGGCAGAACTGAGAAAGCGCTTGCGAGCAAGGAGGCCTACAAACCTGACTCAGTTACACCAGCTCTGTAAGGAGGAATGGGCCAAGATTCACCCGACTTATTGTGGGAAGCTTGTGGAAGGCTACCTGAAACGTTTGACCCAAGTTAAACAATTGAAAGGCAATGCTACCAAATACCAATTGAGTGTATGTAAACTTCTGACATTTCACATTCTTAAAATAAAGTGGTGATCCTAACTGACCTAAGACAGGGAATTTTTACTATGATTCAATGTCAGGAATTGTAAAAAAACTGAGTTTAAATGTATTTGGCTAAGGTGTATATAAACTTCTGACTTCAACTGTATATAAGGTTCCACAGTTGACAGTACATGTCAGAGCAAATACCAAACCACGAGGTCGAAGGAATTGTCTGTAGAGTTCCGAGACAGGATTGTGTCAAGGCACAGATATGGGGAAGGCCCAGCAAAACACAGTGGCCTCCATCATTCTTAAATGGAAGAAGTTTGGAACCACCAAGACTCTTCCTAGAGCTGGCCGCCCAACCAAACTGAGCAATCGGGGGAGAAGGGCCTTGGTCTGGGAGGTGACCAAGAACCCAATGGCCACTCTGACAGAGCTCCAGAGTTCCTCTGTGAGATGGGAGAACCTTCCAGAAGGACAACCATCTCTGCAGCACTCCACCAATCAGGCCTTTATGGTAGAGTGGCCAGACGGAAGCCACTCCTCAGTAAAAGGCACGTGACAGCCCGCAAAAGGCACCTAAAAAGGACTCTCAGACCATGAGAAACAAGATTCTCTGGTCTGATGAAACCAAGATTGAACTCTTTAGCTTGAATGCCAAACGTCACATTGGGAGGAAACCTCTGCACCATCCCTACGGTGAAGCATGGTGGTGGCAGCATCATGGTATGGGGACTGGGAGACTAGTCAGGATCGAGGGAAAGATGAACGGTGCAAAGTACAGAGAGATCCTTGACGAAAACCTGCTCCAGAGTCCTCAGGACCTCATACTGGAGCGACAGTTCTCCTTCCAGCAGGACAACAACCCTACGCACACAGCCAAGACAACGCAGAAGTGGCTTTGGGACAAGTCTCTGAATGTCCTTGAGTGGCCCAGCCAGAGCTCGGGAATTGAACTTATTTGAATTATTGAATTCATTTATCTAAAATCCTGGTTTTGTTTTAGCATTATGGGGTATTGTGTGTAGATTGATGAGGGGGGGAAATGATTGAATCAATTTCAGAATAAGGCTGTAAGGTAATACTTCCTGAATGCACTGTATCTACCTGTTATTTCTCCTGTCTATACATCCTCCTCCACGTCTTCTCTCTAGTACAAAGACTGATGTTCCTCTGATTCCCCTGTATTTCCACACCTCTGCTTTCCATTGGAGGGTCTCAGGGTGCTACGCAGAGTATGTGAAGGGGTGCCTTGGCATCACGTCTGCTGGTGCAGGGAGAGGCGTTCGTCCAAACACTCCGACAAAACAGTCATTACACAGCAGCCCTCTCATAACAGCGCTCCCTAATTGGTTTCATATGCCTCTGGGATGAGCCACTGATGATTGGGACCAGTTTGTGTACACCAGCCAGGGCCCAGTCTCTGTCTTTAAAGTGCAGAAAGGCCATACCGTTCCTTTGTTCGTGTGGGAAAGAGAGTCGAAAACAAACAGTGGATTAGAATGCATGTTAGGCCTGTGTAATTGCCTGCTCTGTAAACATGGCAGGTGCCAGAGCATCTCTAAAGGAAAGAATGTCTGCCCCAGTTATTTATTTAACTTTTATCTTGATTGGTTTTAACTGACTGGAATGCCTCAGGAAAAACACTTTTAGATCAGATTTCTTCTCTATTTCAAGCATTTCGACCAAGATGTGTTGGCGGTGTCTATTCTATATTGTAGACCCGTTTTTCAACTTAGAAGTAGATTAGGCTAAGCTTCTATTGTAGATATACAGGAACATCAAAATTGCTTTTAACCAAGACACTGTGTGTTCTATCCTGATGACAATGAGCTGTCTAGTGGGTGAGGGGTCTGTGAGCAGACTGACAGTGGAATATTTCAGTGTGTTGGCGTTGTACCGGTGGTGTGCTGTGCAGTGTCCAGGGTTGTGTCCCAAATGGCACCCTATTCCCTATACAGTGCACTACTTTTGGACAGAGCACTAAAGGGAAAAGGGTGCTATTTGGGACGCGGCCCCTCAGGACTGGGTTCTGTCCAGTCCACAGGATGTAGGAGGCGGAGAGAGACTAGAGAGACTAGTGCTAAAAGCTGTTTGTGGCTGACAGAACCAGAACCAACATAGCATAGCCCACCTTGCGGTTGGCAGAGACAGGACAGTGTGTGTGTGTGTGTGTGTGTGTGTGTGTGTGTGTGTGTGTGTGTGTGTGTGTGTGTGTGTGTGTGTGTGTGTGTGTGTGTGTGTGTGTGTGTGTGTGTGTGTGTGTGTGTGGGCGTGTGTGTGGGACACAGACAGGCTACTAATGTTGTGTGCCAGTGTCTGAGACAGACTGAATGGGTAAAGGGGATAGGAAACAAATAGCGGGAGAGAGAGAAAGAGAGTGGGAAGAAAGAGCAGAGAAAGAAGTGAGATAGAAGAGTGCGAGAAAGGTACTTTAGAGAGGGGGAGAAGGAGCGAGCAAAGAAACATGAGAAAAGGTGAACGGGATGCACAGACAGAAAGACAGACAGACTGAGGGAGTGAGAGTTGGCGTCTTGGCCAGGTTGGCGAGTGAGACAGAGACAGAGGGAGTAATACAGGAGTTGAACACTAACCAGATACCTGCTCGGGCCCATCTGGAGTGGAGGAGGACGATAGACGGAGAGAAAGAGAGGATTTGGGGTTGGGGTCTGGCCATCGGTCTGCCTGCCTCCCCTGGCGTTCACACGGAGGGGGGACTGTTTGTTTTAGTGGCTCAGTCCGCATGGCAACCACTTGTGAGTGGCTCCTGTGAAAGACTCCTCCGCTGGCTCAGCATGAAGGGGGAACATGGTCAGCGAATAAACATGGCGAGACACTCTCCGTATGCCCCTCTGGACTCTGTACCCCCAAACACTCCAGTCGTATGTATGCACAGTCATCATAAGCTGTACCGGTGGACTACCTTTTATCTCCAACCCTGTACCCTGTACCCTGACCTCTGACCTCTACACTCTCCATATGCCCCTCATTTTGTACTCCAACACCCATCTCATTGACATTCCATACTGTTCATCTCTGTCCCCCAATCCCCTACCATCCATTCTACCATTCCACCTTCCACTCTTTCCATCCATTTGTACAGTGGCGACAGTAATTCCTCTCCACCCTTCTCATTGGTCTTCTATGACTCTCATTTTCAGACATGGACGAGTGTGAGAATGAGTACAACGGAGGCTGTGTCCACGAGTGTATCAACATCCCGGGCAACTACAGGTGCACCTGCTACGACGGATTCATGTTGGCCCACGACGGACACAACTGTCTGGGTGAGTGTGCAGTCCTCCTTAACCCCCGTTTAAACTCAAAGTGCAACCTATCCAAGTCTGTCGTTTATGTTTGTATGAGACTGTGCTATCTTCTGGATCTTTCCCTTTCCCTGTGTGTGTGCGTGCATGTACTATGCACTCTATCTGCTATGAGGTTTGTCTGTCTGGCTCTCAGCTCCCTTCGTTCCCCAGAGAGTGTCTCTGTCATCGTTTTGGAGGACATTTTATCCTCAGTTCATTCTTTGGGTTTCGTTTTGGGAGGGCGCTCAGGGTTGAAGAGTTCTTCTCTTCCTCAGCTAGATATCTCCTACAGATATCTGTCTGGGGAATCTGCAATGTGCACTAACTGACAGACCCAGTTCATTTCGTCTCGGCCTTCTCTTATTGACTTAGTGTCAGGCAGACAAATGTGTTGTTGCTGCTCCTCCTGCAACATGCCGGTTCTGCTTGGATGTGCTTAGACACATTTTGTCTTTTCGCTCCCCGCCCCGCTGATTGACGCAAGCAAAACCAAAATGTGTAGTTTGGATGCCCTTGCCCGCAACCCAAACATATTTGGTAGGACATGTTTTGGCATTTGTAGGCATTATGTCTGATTCTGGGAAGCCAGGGAGGGAGGGAGGAGGAGGGGGGAGAGGAACATGCCATTAGGTGTAGTCAGGAATGTCTGAGTTAGATTCTCCTGGGGACATTTCAGGACTATGTCGTTACAGTGTGAGTCTCAGGTGATTTACTTTATGACCGCTGATTGTGTCTGACTGAGAGATGAGTCCTGGGTCGTGTTCAGTAGGCACGGAACAAAAAACCCTTGGAAACGGAACAAATAGGTCGTTATCAATATAACGTAATGATAAGATACAGGGCGTTTTGATTTACCTGCCAGAGCGCAAGGAGACCCCCCCCCCAGCTCCGCTAAAAGCATTGACAACTGCTTTTAGAGGTGTGGTTGATATTACAACCAAATAGTTAACATTTATTTAACAATCCCCCCCTGCTGGGGGTCTCCTTGCCCCCCAGCAGCTAAATCGAACGCTCTGCACATAATTGTGACGTTTTATTGATAACGACCAAAGAATGTGTGTTCTTATTGGACAACTTCAGGCAATACTTCCACTATTTCTAAACCTTCTCTCCTGTGTGGCGCCTACTGAACATACACATGGATGGATGCATTAGTATTTGTACATGGTCGTCTCTGGTCTAGTCTGAGTTTGGCCTCACTGACTCTCATCTTGGACACAAACAGACCTCTATCCTCTTTCAGTTCGCCCAGATGCTGACGAATCTTCAGTGATGATGAGCTTTTCTGTTCCCGCCCCAAGTTCCCCTGCAACGCCTCCATATCCAACCCCCCCCCCCAACGCCATAAACATAAACTACCTCGTTTTCAGCAAGTCCAAGAGGATAGAGGTCACCAGAGAAGGGCACTCCCCATTCCCCCTAACCCTAACCCACCTTCTGTTAGGACCAGGACAACACTGGGGTCTCCACAGCAATGTAATTGTATTATTTCTAACGCTTAAAAATGTCACTTTAATGTTACCCCTGTTGTTATTCTATTGACTTCCCAGAATTCAACTTGGCTTGTCAAATGTTTATATTACCGGTTGCAAATGGACAAAGGACGGAAAAATGTCAGAGAGAAAATGAATAACTTAAGCTCCCCTCTTATTTAGGTTCACGGATGAAATTCAATACTTGAAATCTGTCCGTTTTTATGTTTAGCAAGGCGGGATTGGGACACGGGGGAGTTGCGTGAAACCTGTTTGATAGCTAGCTAATGTTTTGGTGTTGTTTTTCTAATTTCGGCGTGCCTGTCTGTCTGACTGTGGATGTGTTTTAAGTGCCTGCAGCTGTTGTGTTGTCGGTGGCTGGTGGCAGAGGGCTCGTTGGATTGTGTGTGTTGTGGTGAACTAAAGAAAATTAACACGAGGGAGAGAGATTTACTGCATGTGTCTGTGGCCACTTGGAAGGAATCAATGGGCCACATGCTGGCTATGTGTCAGCAGACCTGGGTTCAACTACTATTCAAAATCTTTTAAATACTTTCAGCGTTTGTTCTAGTCTGCCTGGAGTGCCAGATGGATAAGGTTTGCACCGTGGCGACTGTTCTATGGATTCCATTGCGCCGGGCAAGATCAATCAAGCCTAGCTAATGTATTTGAAGTTAAATAATGTACTATTTGAACCCAGGTCTTTGTGTCGGAGTGGTTATAGAGGGTTCTCTAGTCGTCACACTGCCACTCCACAGCTGAGTGGAGGAAATTGGCCACATGTCTGTTAAAAGGTCATTAACCAGACTATGCTGATAAGACGTAGCTTTAATAAACAGACACTAATTAGCTGTGAATGGAGAGTTCAAAGGGAGGGATCGGAAAGCAGTCGAGAGAGAAATCAAACACTTATAATCAGACACTTCCCACTGGGCACACACGGGTTGAATCAACGTCATTTCAACAAAATGATCGTTGAACCGACGTGGAATAGACGTTGAATTGACGTCTGTGCCCAGCGGGTTATGACGACACTTAATCACTATCAGACATTTATGATGCAATTTGATCATGATCAGTCATTTGAATAATGAAAAGTACAATGACAAGTGATTTAGAAGCTTTTATTTCATATTCATTTCTAATCTTGGTTCTAAACTTGATTCCGTTGTGTGTTACTGCCAATCCATACCTAATTCTCTCTCTCTTTATCTCTCTCTCTCTTTCGCTCTCTCTCTCCTCCACCTCCTCCTCTGTATTCTCTTGGTTATCTTGGCGGTGGATGTGAATTGGAGGCTGTCCAAGCCATTCCCCCTGAGGCGATGGACTTGCTCTCTATTTGACATCTTTATTGCGGAATGTCTCAAATACAACACAGAATGATGATGGGGATGAGAACAGAGTCAGGACCGCCAAGGGCCAGCGCACACCGCTCAGAGTCCTCCGCTGCTTCCAGGAGCTTCCTCGCTTTCTCTCTCTATCCAACCGTTCTTTTCTTTCCTGTCTGTCTGTCTGTCTGTCTGTCTGTCTGTCTGTCTGTCTGTCTGTCTGTCTGTCTGTCTGTCTTCGTCCTCTCTTCTTCACCTCTTCTATCCTTTTCATCTCTCAATTTTCCCCTCCATCTGTCATTGGTTTCTCTTTTTCGTTCTCTTTTCTTTCTGTCTCTCGTACTGTCAGCGGTCAGTATAGTTCTCCTTGACAGAGCACCGAGGTGGTCTGTCAACATCAGTCGGAGCCATTAGGTGTGGCTCAGGGAACTCCACAACTGGTTGCCCAATCCCCATTCGTTTAGTGAAGTGCATTCATTCAGGAAGATTCTATCAGCAGCTCTTCAGCGCTCTGCCGTCCGTCTCACTTTCTGAGATAATCTGTTAACTTGTTTTTATTGCCCTAGGCCTGCCTGATTTGACACACAATGAATAGAGCTAAGGTCGCTGTCTCCTTGAAAATGTTATTTCGTGAATACTTCACCCTCATCGGAGGTCATGACCTGGCTTTGTCATAGGCTCACAGCTTCCCAGCCAGTCCAGCACCCCCCCCGCTCTGCCTGCGTTGCCATGTGTTGCCATGACGTGGTATGAGGCAGACAGCAGCTCGGTAACAAATGTCACAGGAGTATTAGAGGAGCAGATCAGAGCATCATCGCTACCAAGATATCTGATGGATGGATCTGGCGCAGTCAGGTTGGAGGGAGAGGAAAGTGGACGGGGTCATTGGGGTGGTCTCTGCGTGTGGCGATTTTGAGGGTACAGTTGCGGCCACTAAAAAGCTTGCTCTCTAGCAGTGATAGTTTGCCACAGAAACCTGTACTGCTGTAATTCCTTTGTGCCCACAACTGTATTTCGGTTGGGTAGAGGTATGGGGTGATACTCAGGGTAGTCTGACGAGTTACAAAAGCTGACGCAGAATTAGTGGTATGCGGGTACAAACTGCCTTTGTATTTTATTTATTTTACTAGGCAAGTCAGTTAAGAACAAATTCTTATTTACAATGACAGCCTACCGGGGAACAGAACGACAGATTTTGACCTCATCAGCTCGGGGATTCGATCCAGCAACCTTTCGGTTACCGGCCCAACGCTCTAACCACTAGGCTACCTGCCACCCCGTATCAGGGTTTAAAGTAGTTATATGTGTGTAGTTATATCATAGGGTTTTACAATTTGTCTGTATTTCATAGGCTGAGGGGTGGTGGTGGGGTAGAGGTGCTGTAGTGGGGTCCAGGATGTTTATTGGAGGTGTGATCGCTGGTAGAGGTAGAGAGATTAGGGAGGTACTATTTGGGGTCTGGTGATCTATATTTGAGGCGTGAAGCTATACCGTGTAAACTGTTTGAGTAATGAGCGTTGGGTTCCTGCGTATTGACTCATGGATATTTTATCACCACCTTTCGTGTTTACCCCTCATCACTAACTCTCTGAGATACAGGTGACTGCCAAAATAATGGAAACGCTTGAGTGAACGAGGGATACAAAGTATATTGGAAGCAGGTGCTTCCACACATGTGTGGTTTCTGAGTTAAGTCAGCAATTAACATCCCATCATGCTTAATTAGGGTCATTTAAAAATGCTGGGCAGGCTATTATTTTGGCTACCATGGAGCGAGTGGCCACTTAATGGTTTGATGAGCATGAAAACGACACGCCACGGCCGTCTCAGCCACCAGATCTCAACCCAATTGAACACTGGCTTATGGAGCAGCGCCTGAGACAGCGCTTTCACCACCGTCAACGAAACACCAAATGATGGAATTTCTTGAGGAAGAATGGCGCCGAATCTCTCCAACAGAGTTCCAGACACTTGTAGAAATCCATGACAAGGTGCATTGAAGCAGTTCTTGCTCGTGGTGACCCAACGCCCTATTAAGACACTTTATGTTGGTGTTTCCTTTACTTTGGCAGTTACGAGTACACAAATAGTATCATGTGTGACACGTTGGCATGATATAGGAACAACTATATAATGCTTGTGCGTAGCTGACACACATAGTCGACCCACAGTTTGCGGGGCCAAGCCGTGGTTTCCCAATTACTGTGTATGGACATCGATCATCTACCAATCACAATCTGTCCACTTCAATGGTAGGACTCATCAGTAACCACATTAGAGTTTCTTATGTCTCTCCCAGTCCCACGAACCCTTTCACTCAATGCCATGTGAGTATATGGTTCGTCTAGGAACAACGGCGGACAGTAAACACAGTCACAGACAAACCGCATCTCTAGGGACTTGTCACAGCCTCACGCATACGGCAGCATGGGTTGAATTAGCTGGGGTTATGGGTTGGAGGTGCTGTAAATTAAAGTCTCGAGTATTCCGTGACTGACGTGTGAGAATATAGGGTCTGTCTGTCTGGTTACTGTAACCGCCTGCCTCCTGTGTTCTGACTCATGAATCACTGCTGTAAAGAAGATGTCAGAACAGAGCTCCAACAACGTTTCCCCCTCGGTTTGTACTCAGACGGGTTGCAAAGGCTCCTAAAGTGACTGTTATAAGGCGGCTGAACCAAGATACTCAATTGAAGCCAATTTGATGTGATTTGTTATATCTTGGGGGCTATAATCATAGACAGAAATGGTATTGGAAACAGTTTTGATTGTTAACACAGCCGTGCTACTTCCTAGTCCCTGTATCTCCGTGCTGCATGTACTCTAAGGTGTGTGATGTCGTGTCCACAGCCTGGCTACTC
Organism: Salvelinus namaycush; assembly: GCF_016432855.1. Taxonomy (NCBI): domain Eukaryota; kingdom Metazoa; phylum Chordata; class Actinopteri; order Salmoniformes; family Salmonidae; genus Salvelinus; species Salvelinus namaycush. The sequence continues at coordinate 41,160,665 of NC_052312.1, forward strand.
GTCAGTGAGGCTGCGGTACAACCAGGTCCAGTGGTCTGGGTCAGGGAGTTGGACTGGGGATCAGAGATCACTGGTGGGATCATTCACTGTTAGGGTGTATTGCTGTTCCACTACTCTGAAGGCCATTAACCCCAGAAAATACCACTTGTTGTTTTTCTCCACACCGACTACTTCTAGGAGACTGAAGGAATGATAGATGACCAGAAACCTCAAGACTTGCTGCTTTGAAATGAAGGGACAAGAGGGAGGGACACAGGAGGCAAGAATAATGTGTAGAGAGAGAGAGATAGAGGGGAAGAGAGAGAGAGAGAGAGGGGAAGAGAGAGCGAGAGAGGGGAAGAGAGAGCGAGAGAGAGGGGAAGAGAGAGCGAGAGAGGGGAAGAGAGAGCGAGAGAGAGGGGAAGAGAGAGAGAGATAGAGGGGAAGAGAGAGAGAGAGGGGGGAAGAGAGAGCGAGAGAGGGGAAGAGAGAGCGAGAGAGAGGGGAAGAGAGAGCGAGAGAGAGGGGAAGAGAGAGAGAGAGAACAGTCTGTCTTAACCGAACGTGTGTAGGAAGTTGGGTCCCATGTATGTTGTGTCAACAAGTTTAGGGCACTAAGATTTCAAATTGCATAATTGCACTGCACTCTGATTAAAGGTCAGTCCTGCTCAGTTCCTCTTCAACCTTTTTGATTTAGACTTGTATTTATTTTGTTTTGGCCGTGGACACAGCTGGGCCCAATGTGTTGATCATTTGGAGCCTTGCTACGGACGTCTGTAGGGCTCAGACAAGTTTATTTTCTTTCTGACGCGTCCTTTTCAGTCTTACGCGAGGTCTTAGCTCAAGAGTGCCTTGGCTTCACAGCGGGACAGACCCTGACTGCAGACGCATAGAATGTTGAAACTCTGACACGACAGCACGGACAGATTGGGGGAAGGAAAGGGGGGAGAGAGGGAGGAGAAGAGGAGGAATAGAGTGAGGGTTAGCCAACAGGCTATTGCTAATATCTCTTTAGAGAGAGACTGGGTGAAACATGGAGGCCCAGGGAAGGGTCATCTCCACTCAAAGTCTATGGTTTTATTTATTTCTCCTTTTCACTCTTTCTCTTCTCTCCTATCTTCCCTCCTCTCCTCTCTACCTCTCCGCCCTTTATCTTTCTTACTCCTCTCGTCACCTCCAGAATGGGAAGTTAATATTTTGGTCCTCTAGCCGCTGTGGCAGGTAGATACAAAAAATCTAGAAGCCAGTGAGATTTTTTTACCTGCCCAAATATTTTTTACTCCATAATTAGACAAGTGAAATCACACAAAAAAAACGGATGAGCGTGTTTCTAATGTATTACTAGTAAGAAGTCATGGGGTATATTGCTTCATTTCATAACGTTTTTGTGACCTGCGAGACAGAAATACCATTCCACTGGCCCTTTAAGGGACAAGCCGTTACCGTGGTAACTTGGGCACTGGCTTGTCTGTGACGAAAAAAGTCTCAGACTGTGACCTAGCAGCAGACAATTGCAGCAAACTCAAACTAACATTGAAAAACAACCTAGCATGTGAACAAAACAATGTAACTGGCCAAGAAACACGAGGACAAAGTCACACTTTAGTAGCCGTTCTTGTCATTTCGACCAACTTCTACATGTGGGTTTTTGATTTTTTTTTAAAGGTCCCACATGCTCTGTGTGACCACCCACCAACGTGGCTGGTGAAATGTACATTCTTACCCACCAATGACAAAATCTATCTGCATTTGACAGGTGGCAGGTGTTATTTTCCAACCCTGCTCACCTCCCTTCTTCTACCCTTCCCTCCTCTCCTCTCCTTTCCCCATTGGCCTTCTCTCCCTTTGTGTCAAGCACATCCTCATCACGTCCAAATAAAAGTTTACACAAGCAAAACAAAGGCACTCTAGTTTAAACTTGCAGAGTGCCTTGCCAGTGTTTATGCTTAAATGTTGGCAAAGATCAATTAAATGTGGAGATGACAGTTCAACAGCTCTCTCTCTCTCTCTCTCTCTCTCTCTCTCTCTCTCTCTCTCTCTCTCTCTCTCTCTCACACACACTCTCTCCCTCTCCCTCTGTCTCTGATCTATCTCTCTCTTCTCTGTATCTCTTTGTATTACTCTGAAGTAAAAGCCTCTGTCATATTGATGTCATCTGTTTAGTTTTGTCTATAGGCAGTGGTGGAAAAAGTACCCAATTGTCATACTTGAGTAAAAGTAAAGATACCTTAATAGAAAATGATTCAAGTAAAAGTGAACGTCACTCAGTAAAATACTACTTGAGTAAAAGTCGAAAAGTATTTGGTTTTAAATATACTTAAGTATCAAAAGTAAAAGTACAAGTATAAATCATTTCACATTCCTTCACAAACCAGACGGCACTATTTTCTTGTTTTTTAAATTTACGGATAGCCAACACTCAGACATCATTTACAAACAAAGCATTTGTGTTTAGTGAGTCCGCCTGATCAGAGGCAGTAGGGATGACCAGGGATGTTCTCTTGATAAATGTGTGAATTGGACCATTTTCCTGTCCTGCTAAGCATTCGAAATGTAACAAGTACTTTTGGGTGTCAGGGAAAATGTATGGAGTAAATAGAACATTGTTTTCTTTAGTAATGTAGTGAAGTAAAAGTAAAAGTTGTCAAAAATATCATTAGTAAAGTAAAGTACAGATACCTAAAAAAAACACTTAAGTAGTACTTGGTAGTATTTTTTACTTAAGTACTTTACACCACTGTCTATAGGGACAAATGGAGATGAGAAAGCACTTTCAACTTCAATCGGGGTCTTCTAAGAGATCAGTTCCATATTGTAGTGCAGGCCTTGGCTCTAGAAGGCTGTGTATTTTGGTTTGCCTGTATGGCTTAGTGAGAAGTGAATGGGACTGGGAGTAGGAGAGTAGTGAGGTGTGTCATGGAGTATATTGTGTAGAGAAATGTATATTGGATGTTAGATGGTGGATTGTGTTGGCTTGTGGGAGGCGGATGCTGCAGAGGGCATCTGCTTGGTAGAGCTCTGAACAGATGCTGTTTCACCCTGCAGCCTCGCTGTGACATGTCTCTCTACAGTCAGGCTTGAGAGAGCTGCTCAGCTAAACACGGTGTATTATTCTAAGTCAGCCATTTTAGGTCCTCCCTCACGTATGAATCTATCACTTTCGATGAAACAGTTTTCCTCTTTCTTTGTCATTTTCCTGTCAGTCCCACTGGTCCCTCTCTGCCAATCAGCTGGGACCAGAGGACGTGGGACTGTAGCTGGGCTGGAGGAGTTGAAGGCGCTGGCTGAAGCCATTGAGCAGTTGAAATACTGGCATCGCTGGTTTTGTTCCATGTTTTATAGGGCCCTCTTCTCTCCTTTTACTGTAAAGCCTTTTGAGACACTCAGATACATTGGCAGGTGAATACAGCAATAGAGGGCAGAGGGGAGGAAAGAGGGGAGAGAAGATGAGATTTTTTTGTACCTTTATTTAGCTAGGCAAGTCAGTTAAGAACAATTTCTTATTTACAATGACGGCCTAGGAACAGTGGGTTAACTGCCTTGTTCAGGGGCAGAACGACAGTTTTTTACCTTGTCAGCTCGGGGACCCGATCTTGCAACCTTTCAGTTACAAGCCCAACACTCGAACCACTAGACTACCTGCCGTGATGGAACAGTAGGAGAGACCATCGAGGGAGAGATGGGGTAGGGAGGGAGGGAAGGGGAGACTAAGCTACAGTTGAAGTCGGAGGTTTACATACACCTTAGCCAAATACATTTAAACTCAGTTTTTCACAATTCCTGACATTTAATCCTAGTATTAATTCCATGTCTTAGGTCAGTTAGGATCACCACTTTATTTTAAGAATGTGAAATGTCAGAATAATAGTAGAGAGAATGATTTATTTCAGCTTTTATTTCTTTCATCACATTCCCAGTGGTTCAAAAGTTTGCTAACACTCAATTAGTATTCGGTAGCATTGCCTTTAAATTGTTTAACTTGGGTCAAACGTTTCGGGTAGCCTTCCACAAGCTTCCCACAATAAGTTGGGTGAATTTTGGCCCATTCCTCCTTACAGAGCTGGTGTAACTGAGTCAGGTTTGTAGGCCTCCTTGCTCGAACACGCTTTTTCAGTTCTGCCCACTAGGATTGAGGTCAGGGCTTTGTGCTAGCCACTCCAATACCTTGACTTTGTTGTCCTTAAGCCATTTTGCCACAACTTTGGAACTATGTTTGGGGTCATTGTCCATTTGGAAGACCCATTTACGACCAAGCTTTAACTTCCTGACTGATGTCTTAAGATGTTGCTTCAATATATCCACATCATTTTCCATCCTCATGATACCATCTATTTTGTGAAGTGCACCAGTCCCTCCTGCAGCAAGGCAGCCCCACAACATGATGCTGCCACCCTCGTGCTTCACGGATGGGATGGTGTTCTTCTGCTTGCAAGGCTCCCCCTTTATCCTCCGAACATAACGATGGTCATTATGGCCAAACAGTTCTATTTTTGTTTCATCAGACCAGAGGATAGTTCTCCAGAAAGTACGATCTTTGTCTCCATGTGCAGTTGCAAACCGTAGTCTGGCTTTTTTATGGCGGTTTTGGAGCAGTGGCTTCTTCCTTGCTGAGCGGCCGTTCAGGTTATGTCGATATAGGACTCATTTGACTGTGGATATAGATACCTTTGTATCTGTTTCCTCCAGCATCTTCACAAGGTCCTTTGCTGTTGTTCTGGGATTGATTTGCACTTATAGCACCAAAGTACGTTCATCTCTAGGAGACAGAAAGTGTCTCCTTTCTGAGCGGTATGACGGCTGCGTGGTCCCATGGTGTTTATACTTGCGTACTATTGTTTGTACAGATGAACGTGGTACCTTCAGGCGTTTGGAAATTGCTCCAAAGGATGAACCAGACTTGTGGAGTTCTACTAATTTTTTCTGAGGACTTGGCTGATTTCTTTTGATTTTCCCATGATGTTAAGCAAAGAAGCACTGAGTTTGAAGGTAGGCCTAATAATACATCCACAGGTACATCTCCAATTGACTCAAATGATGTCAATGAGTCTATCAGAAGCTTCTAAAGCCATGACATCATTTTCGGTAATTTCCCAAGCTGTTTAAAGGCACAGTCATCTTAGTGTATGTAAACTTCTGACCCACTGGAATTGTGATACAGTGAATTATACGTGAAATAATCTGTCTGAAAACAATTGTTGGAAAAATGACTTGTGTCATGCACAAAGTAGATGTCCTAACCAACTTGCCAAAACTATAGTTTGTTAACAAGACATTTGTGGAGTGGTTGAAAAACGAGTTTTAATAACTTCAACTGTATATGTACAGTACCTAACAATAAAACACTATATTTAAAGGTTTATTAGGCACCTAAACAATATATACAATAGGCCTATATTTTTGTCACAGGCACAAAGGCATGCAGACAGATCAAATGTAAATGGAGTTCACTGCTTTACACTGGAACATGTGTGCATAGATAAAACACACACCACACAAGACCCTTCTCCTCCCCTCCTCTCCTCTCCCTCCCCTCCTCTCCTCTCTCCCTCCTCTCCTCTCCCCTCTCCCTCCCTGTGTTAGCATGACAGTAAACACTTTCCTCTCCCCGCTAACGGTTAACAAGGCCTGAAGGCCTCTGTCCTCTCCACTGGGACTTAACAAGCCGACCGCCTACATGCTCCGACGGGGGAGACTGTCGCCCGGTAAAGCCAGCACTCAAATAAAAGCAGACCATAACCCCCACGGAGATATGTTCGGAACTCTGACAGGGGTCCCAGACAGAGAGAGGGAGAGACAGAGGGAGAAAAATGAATAGGAGGCAATAAAGTCCTCTACCCCAGGAAGAGGTAGAGAGGATGTGGTGGCTTTCTATTTCAGGCGGTGTGACACAGAATCACGGGTCTGGTCCGGGTGTATTAAGGTCTGGTCTGGGTGTATTAAAGTCTGGTCCGGGTGTATTAAGGTCTGGTCTGGGTGTATTAAGGTCTGGTCTGGGTGTATTAAGGTCTGGTCCGGGTGTATTAAAGTCTGGTCCGGGTGTATTAAGGTCTGGTCCGGGTGTATTAAGGTCTGGTCCGGGTGTATTAAGGTCTGGTCTGGGTGTATTAAGGTCTGGTCTGGGTGTATTAAGGTCTGGTCCGGGTGTATTAAGGGCTGGTCTGGGTGTATTAAGGGCTGGTCTGGGTGTATTAAGGGCTGGTCCGGGTGTATTAAGGTCTGGTCCAGGTGTATTAAGGGCTGGTCCGGGTGTATTAAGGTCTGGTCCAGGTGTATTAAGGTCTGGTCCAGGTGTATTAAGGGCTGGTCTGGGTGTATTAAGGTCTGGTCCGGGTGTATTAAGGTCTGGTCTGGATGTATTAAGGTCTGGTCCGGGTGTATTAAGGTCTGGTCCGGGTGTATTAAGGTCTGGTCTGGATGTATTAAGGTCTGGTCCGGGTGTATTAAGGTCTGGTCTGGATGTATTAAGGTCTGGTCCGGGTGTATTAAGGTCTGGTCCGGGTGTATTAAGGTCTGGTCCGGGTGTATTAAGGGCTGGTCTGGGTGTATTAAGGGCTGGTCCAGGTGTATTAAGGGCTGGTCCGGGTGTATTAAGGGCTGGTCTGGGTGTATTAAGGGCTGGTCCGGGTGTATTAAGGTCTGGTCCAGGTGTATTAAGGGCTGGTCCAGGTGTATTAAGGTCTGGTCCAGGTGTATTAAGGTCTGGTCCAGGTGTATTAAGGGCTGGTCTGGGTGTATTAAGGGCTGGTCTGGGTGTATTAAGGGCTGGTCTGGGTGTATTAAGGGCTGGTCTGGGTGTATTAAAGTCTGGTCTGGGTGTATTAAGGTCTGGTCTGGGTGTATTAAGGTCTGGTCCGGGTGTATTAAGGTCTGGTCCGGGTGTATTAAGGGCTGGTCCGGGTGTATTAAGGGCTGGTCTGGGTGTATTAAGGGCTGGTCTGGGTGTATTAAGGGCTGGTCTGTGTGTATTAAGGGCTGGTCTGGGTGTATTAAGGGCTGGTCCGGGTGTATTAAGGTCTGGTCCAGGTGTATTAAGGGCTGGTCCGGGTGTATTAAGGTCTGGTCCAGGTGTATTAAGGGCTGGTCTGGGTGTATTAAGGTCTGGTCCGGGTGTATTAAGGTCTGGTCTGGATGTATTAAGGTCTGGTCCGGGTGTATTAAGGTCTGGTCCGGGTGTATTAAGGTCTGGTCTGGATGTATTAAGGTCTGGTCCGGGTGTATTAAGGTCTGGTCTGGATGTATTAAGGTCTGGTCCGGGTGTATTAAGGTCTGGTCCGGGTGTATTAAGGTCTGGTCCGGGTGTATTAAGGTCTGGTCCGGGTGTATTAAGGTCTGGTCTGGGTGTATTAAGGGCTGGTCCAGGTGTATTAAGGGCTGGTCCGGGTGTATTAAGGGCTGGTCTGGGTGTATTAAGGGCTGGTCCGGGTGTATTAAGGTCTGGTCCAGGTGTATTAAGGGCTGGTCCAGGTGTATTAAGGTCTGGTCCAGGTGTATTAAGGTCTGGTCCAGGTGTATTAAGGGCTGGTCTGGGTGTATTAAGGGCTGGTCTGGGTGTATTAAGGGCTGGTCCGGGTGTATTAAGGGCTGGTCTGGGTGTATTAAAGTCTGGTCTGGGTGTATTAAGGTCTGGTCTGGGTGTATTAAGGTCTGGTCCGGGTGTATTAAGGTCTGGTCCGGGTGTATTAAGGTCTGGTCCGGGTGTATTAAGGGCTGGTCTGGGTGTATTAAGGGCTGGTCTGGGTGTATTAAGGGCTGGTCTGGGTGTATTAAGGGCTGGTCTGTGTGTATTAAGGGCTGGTCTGGGTGTATTAAGGGCTGGTCTGTGTGTATTAAGGTCTGGTCTGGGTGTATTAAAGTCTGGTCTGGGTGTATTAAGGTCTGGTCTGGGTGTATTAAGGTCTGGTCTTGGTGTATTAAGGTCTGGTCTGGGTGTATTAAGGTCTGGTCTGGGTGTATTAAGGTCTGGTCTGGGTGTATTAAGCCTGGACTGACCTGGCTGTCAGCAGACTCAGTCTCAGACTGTAAGTTAGGAGCACCAGGTCCAGTGCTCCTCCATTGTGAGTTCTACAGTGGTCCAGCAGTGATAATCGTACAGCCCTTTACATCCTGGTATGAAGACCATCCTACATGCCGCTCAGAGCTGTAAAGCTCTCTGACTAACTCAGTGCCATCAAAATATACACAACCTCTAACCTCTGTCTCCACAGACAGACAGGCCGTGGTACACATAGACAGCAAGCTTTCTTGATCTCCTTGACAAACAGGCCCTGATCACCCCTGAACACTCATGATTTGGGGCAGGAGTTTTACATGACCCCGTGACCTGACCAGGACAGGAGTTTTACATGACCAGGTGACCTGACCAGGACAGGAGTTTTACATGACCAGGTGACCCGACCAGGACAGGAGTTTTACATGACCAGGTGACCTGACCAGGACAGGAGTTTTACATGACCAGGTGACCTGACCAGGACAGGAGTTGACCAGGTGACCTGACCAGGACAGGAGTTTTACATGACCAGGTGACCCGACCAGGATAGGAGTTTTACATGACCAGGTGACCTGACCAGGACAGGAGTTGACCAGGTGA